>NC_056625.2:36638317-36938317 GCF_002870075.4 Lactuca sativa | reverse complement strand
TTGAACAATGATAACAAATGTGAACCAACAATGTGAAAGCATGTAGGATGCTTATTCAATAACAACAAAATTTCAATCAAACACTTCATACAAGCACTGCAAATAGTCAACAAATAATTGGAAACCCTAGAAATCCCGGTTTAAGTCCATTATGGACTAGGATTTCCTTATTGGTCCCAATGGGCCAATAAGCTTCCAACTTGACTATCTTGGGCTTAGAACTCTTAAATGGGCTCTAATTGGACCCACTTCCATATATTTTAAAATTTTTGGGCCATATTGGGCCTAGAATGAAATAAAATACCTAAATGGACCTTATTGGGCCACAACTAACCTAATTTAGCCCTAATAGGCCATAAAAATCATATTTATATTTATTTGGGCCAAAAATCACTCAACTTAACCATAAAATAGACTTAAGCATTCAAGGCCCAAATATTCTTTTCTTCCTTCTCCATTCTCGGCCCAAGCCCAACCCAAGAAGAGGAGTTGACTCTTGGATGCCACCTCACAATTGTTCAAAGGATTTCCATGCAAAATGACTCATACTTCCATGCACCATCCAATCACTCACTCTCTCTTCCCCTCTCTCTTTCTATCCTCGGCTGAAGACACAAAGGAACACACACACACCTCACAAAAATTCTCTCTAAACCACTCTTAAGATTATCTTCTCCTCCTTTGAAGATCTCAAAATTTTGGCTTGAAATCTAAGGATTTTCATCAAGTAGTTCACATATTTGGTAAGTTATTTCTTTGATTCATAACATATCTTCTTCATTTTACCAACAATCTTCCTTATCTCATACAAAACTTATGATCTTGCACCTTAGAAACATCTAAGTTCGAGATCCTCCAAGAAAGCTTGCTAGGATCAAATCTTCTTCATCTTTTCCTTCAAAAACAAAAACCACACTCAAGGTGAGATTCATACCCCTTTCTTTTCAGTTTTTGTGAGTTTTATGGGGGAGAATACAATAAAATGTGTAGATCTATGTGTATATGTATGTTATGTGTGATTTGATGCATGTATGTGTGTGATTTCATGTGTTTTGTGATGAATATGTTACCAAAAAGGGTGTAAACTCGAGATCTATGACATGAGAAAGGAAACAAACATAATCTAAGCTATCATACACTAAACAAGCCAAGAATAATAGGTTATAAGGTCATGATGAACATATTCTAACATAAACCCCTTTTTTGGGCTTAAATTGTCAAAAATACAAAACTTGGGATACAAATCAACAAGTCACGGTTTCTTGAAGGTTAAAAGGGTCAAAACAGTTTCTATAAATATTTTTATGAACATTAGAAATTTCAAGGGACTTAAAATGTAAATTTTTAGCTTAATGGGCAAATTTTGGGCTTTTCTGCCCAATAAGCCTCAAAATACAAAAAATGATAAATTTTAGGGGCTGAAATGAAACTTTCTGTAAAACAGGGGGTAATTAGCATGACAAAATCATTTTATGGGTCTAAAATGCTTTTCACTATCAAAAGGGACCAAAAATGTAAAGTTTTTAGATTTTGGGCCAAAACTGTAAAAGTTGTGAAAATGGGTTCCTAACCGAGAAACACTATTTTGGAGGGGCTGAAGCTATCAACAAAGTAAATTGTGGGTTAAAATCGTGTTTTCATCAAATATATAATACAAAAGTGTAAAGAAATGGGTTTTAAGGACTAAAAATGAAATTCTTTTATATAAAAGGACCAAAAGTGTTATTTTTATAAAAGAATAGTTGTGAAAAGGGCAAAATTCCACTTTCAAACAAAATAATTCATTTGTACAAAATACAACATCCACGACTACCGACGAAACGGAAAACAAATACACTCTCAATAACAAATATCGTTACAAAACGAATTGATTCGATCTCGAATCAATAACAAAACAAAATCGTTAAACCAAAGCATTTCAATAAACATGCAGTAATTATGATGAGCTAACTTACAAACTTTGGGCTTGGAAGTGTCAAATCATGCTTGTTGGGCCTTGCTAGCCCATTAACATGATCTTTGGGCCCAAAGGGAATATGCTTACGTGTTATTGGGCCTCCTATGACCCGATTTCATGTAAAAGGACTTTCAATAGCTCTAATATGCTATTGGGCCTTAGTGGCTCATTAGTACTGCTAGTGAGGTTGAGAAATCAAATGCGAGTTGGGCCAAGTGTCTTTCGTATTCCCGATAGCCTTAAATAACTCACGGAAATAACGGGACTTCGTACTCCCTTTTGTCCTCGGTTGTTGGGCTTATGAGAAATCAAGTAAATAGATTCAAGGCGTTAATCAAGAGTAATCATGGTGGTTGGATTAAGTGAGTAGTAATGGGTGACGCCTTTAAGGATCGTTCGTAACCTGTAGTTATAAACTAGTCATCTTTATGCGTGATTATAACGACTCACAAACCCTAATTAATCCAACGCTACCCGAGAAATCAAAATCATTCGTCGTAACGGTATAACAATAGAGAAATCACTGTATTTTATGTATTGGGAAAACATCGAGTTTTCCTAGGAAGTTCAACATTTTCACTTGCGTGATTTATACAAAAGTTCAACAATTATACATGTTTTGAAAAATCAACAAGCATATATTCACGGATCTTCACGCTTTTTATAAACAATGATCTTTTCAGAAAATATCGGATTTTTTGGGTTTTACAAACTACACCAAATCATTTTACCACAACATTGCTTATGAACTCACCAACATTTCATATGTTGACGTTTTTCAAAATAACTTGTATTTTCAGGTAACAGGTAAACCGAAGAGTAAGTATCAAGTAATGTCATGGTAATTTGCTTAAATTATCTATCAGATAGTTTATGTTATGAAATTGTAATGTCTAAAACAATGTACTGGATGTAAACAATATCAGTTGTAATATTTCAATGCTTGGTGATGATTTATGTTATGATTCATGTATATTCATTATGATGGTATTCAATTTAAGTCACAAGAGCCCTCAGACATTTCCGCCGTCTGGTTCGGGGGTGTGACAGGTAGGTACCAGAGCACTGTTTATAGTGAACTAGCATGTCTAACTACACATTGATATGCAACTATAAACCAAAAAGAGGGACTAACTCAACTCTGAACAAAACAAGCAAAACATAACAATAAAACAACCTTGCTTGTGTGAATTAGGAAGAAGAACATAATACCGAACCAAACAAGATAATGCTAGCATCTCGGTTAAGCCAGTAATGTTCTTAGTCGTATCAAGGAGTGAATGTAGCCTGATCAACTACATTTCCTCCAAGGTACAACTATCACATGTCCCAAGGAAATCGTGATGGCTAGGGAACCTAAAAACATACCCTTTATCACCAAGAAAAGAACATCCGCTCAATCTATACAATAATTGTAGCGACTTAGGAATAATGTTAGCATATTTATGCACTCTCGCAAATAGCATGGCTGGTTTCCACCACCCCGGAGATCCTTATTTCCCAAACCAGGGGAATAACGGATGGTTGGACGAAGAACCTGAAGAAGAGCCCGAGGAAGACCCCGAGGAGGAATCCGACGGGGAACCTGAAGCAGAAGTCGAGGGCGGACCTGCTGAGCCACTAGAGGAACAGGAGGAGGAGGAAGCCGAAGGAGGTCTCGAGGAGGAACCCAACGATAACGAAGGGGGTGATTCGGACGCGGAGTCCGAAGTCATCAACCCCCCTTATCCGATTAGGGTGCCTGCTTACCGGGTGGGCCCCACTGGTCCTACACCCCCTGGGGTATCGATCTTTGGAGATGGAGCAGGCAGTAGGGACAGCGACCCCCGTTCGGCATGTCATGTGAGTTCTTTGACCTGAGAGATAGAGGACCAGTCGATCGTGCCCTTCCAGTCATGGTGAGACGATTACGGAACACATGCGACCTAGCTCAGAGTACTGCCGATCAGGTATGCCAGATGTGGACTAGGGTTGAGCGTGCGGAGCAGGAGACACGAGACGTCCTCCGAGAGTTCCACATGAGGCAGGTTAGGTGGGAGTCTCGACTCCAGGATGCGGAACGACAGGTGGCTCGTCTTCAAGGAGCATCCACTTCCTCAGCACCATCCCCTGGCACATCCCACCGTGACTAGGGTTAGTCGTATCAGTCCTTAGTACTAGTACTATGATCTATGCTATGTAGCATCGACTCTATGTTTAAGTGATTACACTACTCATAGAGCCGTTATGCTGCCGAACTTGTACCGCTTATGTATGCTCCTTCGAGCAAAATTTTCCTGTATCAAAGTGCAGATAATATTAGTGAAAAATTTCACATGTTTTACTGTGATGTTATAATCTGCTATGTGTTACATATCCACGATTGTGTGCTAATTTGTGAAATTACTTAAGTTCGTGCCACGCACCTAGCTTATAGGATCACAATCTCACAAAAAGCACAATCACTCAACATCTTTCAGGCAGCGGTATTTGCTGCAGTCACCGCAGCAATGGAACAAATTCCCCAAGGGAACAATGGAGGAGTCAACGGACAAGGGGCTGGAAGTTCGAACAACGGGATGAATCAAGGACCTACTAAGACATGCTCCTACAAAGACTTCACCAACGCCAAACCACGAACCTTTAACGGCACTGGAGGAATGATCACCCTGAAACGATGGATTGAGAAAGTGGAATCGGTGTTCGAGATGTGTGAATGCCCTGAGGAGATGAAAGTGAAGTTTGCCACATGCACTTTCGTTGACCAAGCTCTCACTTGGTGGAACGGATACGTGGAAGCTGTGACACTCCCCGTAGCCAATTCCATGCCATGGGCAGAGATGAAAGAAATGTTGATGGCCGAGTACTGCCCTCGTGGCGAAATTCAGAAAATGGAACAAGAGCTGTGGAATCTCACCGTCCGGAATGCTGATATAGATGCATACATATCAAGGTTTAGCGAACTATCTCTGCTATGCCCTGGCATGATCACCTCAGAAGGAAAGAAGATCGAACGATTCATCTGAGGACTAACCTCCCCGATCCAAGGAAACGTGATAGCTGCAAATCCCAAAACTTTCGACAGTGCCAAGATATTGGCCAAGAAGCTGTATGACCACAACAACAAGAAGGGTGAGAAGCCAGTGGAGGCTGAAGGTAAGAAGGAAAATGACAACAAAAAGGGGAAGAACAACAAGAGGAAGGGACGTCAAGGCTCCGAATCATCCAAGAAGCAGCAAACAGTGGCAGTTAGTGTTGCGACCACTCAAGTTCCATCCACACTACATGCTCCAGCCTCAGATGCTCCAAGTGCTCCTAGGCCTTATTCCGGTAATCTTCCCAAGTGCAAAATGTGCGGTCTCCATCATAATGGAGAATGCAAAGAGATGCAGTGCACCAGTTGCAATCGAAAGGGGCACACAGCAAAGTATTGCAAGACCTACCCTCCTCAGAATCAACAACAGGGAAACAACAACAACAATAACTGCAACAAAAACACTAACAATGGAGGCAACAATGCAGGACCTAGCCACACTAGCTATGGATGTGGAAGGACTGGGCATTTCCGTCGAAACTGCCCAACAACAGCAATCCCAGAAATGGAGGAACAGGAAGGGTGCTGATCATGGGTCAGGGAGAAACGGTTCAGGATCCCGCTGTCGTTACCGGTATGTTCCTCCTAAACCATACTTATGCATGCATCCTATTTGATACCGGAGCATAACGAAGTTTTGTGAGCAATAAGCTTAAGCATTTGTTAAAATATCCCTAGAAACTCAATGAAACCTTTAAGGTGGAAATGGCCAATGGGAAGACAAAATCCACTGGGCAGATCTATATCGGATGTACCCTAACCCTAAATCAACATGTCTTTCAAATAAACTTAATGCCTATTTCCATTAGGAGTTTTGAAGTGATTGTTGGCATGGACTGGTTAAGCCCCCACCATGCTGAAATTATGTGTCGCAAGAAGGTCGTTCGCCTTCACCTTTCAAATCATGAAACCCTAGTTATTTACGGAGACAAACCCAGCACGAACCTTCGTCTCATCTCGTGCATCCAGGCACAGAAGTATCTGCGAAAGAACGATTTCACGTTCCTGGCACACATAGTGGATAAAACCAAGGAAGAGGTTAACGTTCAAGACATTCCTATAGCATGTGAATTCCTAGACATATTTCCTGAAGATCTTCCTGGAGTACCCCCAGAAAGACAAGTTGAATTCCGAATTGATCTTATGCCAGGAGCTACTCCCATCACTAAATCGCCTTACCGATTGGCTCCTGCTGAGATGCAGGAATTGTCCAGCCAACTCAGTGAACTCCTGGACAAGGGATTCATTCGACCCAACTTCTCGCCATGGGGAGATCCAGTCCTCTTTGTCAAGAAGAAGGACGGATCTTTTAGGATGTACATTGATTACAGAGAACTGAATAAGCTCACTGTCAAAAATCGCTATCCACTCCCATGAATTGACAATCTATTTGATCAACTCCAAGGAGCTAGTTACTTCTCTAAGATAGATCTGCGATCCGGGTACCATCAACTCAAGGTCCGGGAAGAGGATATTCCCAAAACCACTTTCCGAACTCGTTATGGACATTATGAATTTGTCGTAATGCCCTTCGGTCTAACGAATGCCCCTGCCGCATTCATAGACCTAATGAATCGAATTTGTCGACCATTCCTCGACAACTTTGTTATTGTTTTCATTGACGACATTCTAGTTTATTCTCGAAGCAAACAAGAGCATGGCCAACATCTCCGACAAATCCTGGAAACCCTGCGAACTAAGAAGCTATACACAAAACTCTCCAAGTGTGAGTTCTGGCTCCATGGCGTGAACTTTTTGGGTCATGTTGTTAGTCAAGAAGGAATACATGTGGATCCTTCTAAGGTCAAATCCATCGAAGGATGGGCAGTCCCAACAACACCCACAGAAATTCACCAATTCTTAGGTCTAGCAGGTTATTACAGGAGGTTCATTCAAAACTTCTCTAAGATCGCCAATCCACTTACCTCGCTTACACAAAAGGGCGTACCTTTCAAATGGACAGACAGACAAGAAGCTGCATTCCGAACTCTGAAGCGAGCACTCTGCAGTGCCCCGGTACTATCACTACCAGAAGGAACGGAAGATTTCATAGTCTACTGTGACGCGTCAAATCAGGGTTTAGGTTGCATTCTCAGGCAGCGTGGAAAGGTGATAGCTTACGCATCCAGGCAACTAAAGACACACAAAGTGAATTATACAACCCACAATCTGCAATTGGGAGCAGTGGTCTTCGCCCTGAAGATTTGGAGGCACTACCTTTATGGTACGAAGTGCACCATCTTCACGGACCACAAGAGCCTCCAGCACATCTTGAATAAAAAAGAGCTGAATATGAGGCAACTAAGATGGGTTGAACTATTAAACGATTATGAGTGTGAAATCCACCCAGGCAAGGCTAACGTGGTAGCTGATGCCTTGATTCGAAAAGAGTAGTCTAATCTTCGTGTGAAAAATCTCTCAATAACCATCCAATCTCACCTAACCACTCAGATCAGGGAAGCCCAGTCAGATGCCATGAATGCGGAAAACAAAACAAGTGAAGCGTTATGCAGAATGGAGAAGAATCTCGAGGTGAAAGAGGGCGGAGTATATTATTTCATGAACCGTATTTGGGTCCCTAAACTTGGAGGATTTAGGGAGGTAGTCATGAAAGAAGCTCACAAGACGCGATACTCCATCCATCCGGGTTCGGAAAAAATGTACTTGGATATTAAACAACATTATTGGTGGCCTAACATGAAGGCAGAGATTGCCACCTATGTTAGCAAATGCCTTACTTGCGCCAAAGTAAAGGTGGAATACCAGAAGCCCTCGGGGTTATTACAGCAACCAGTAATTCTTGAGTGGAAATGGGAAAGGATTACTATGGATTTTGTGACCAAGCTACCCAAGTCGTCAGATGGATTGGACACTATATGGGTAATAGTCGACCGACTGACGAAATCCGCTCATTTCCTGCCAATAAAAGAATCCTACAAGATGGAGAGATTGACAAGAATATACATTCGAGAAATCGTGAGACTTCACGGAGTGCCAGTGTCTATCATCTCAGATAGAGATAGTAGATTCACTTCACATTTTTGGCAATCACTTCAGAAAGCACTAGGAACTCATCTAGTCATGAGCACTGCTTATCACCCACAAACGGATGGTCAAAGAGAACAAACCATTCAGACGCTTGAAGACATGCTTCGTGCATGTGTAATAGACTTTGGGAAGTCCTGGGATACCCACTTACCCTTAGTTGAATTCTCATACAACAACAGTTACCATTCGAGCATCAAAGTTGCTCCTTTCGAGGCACTGTATGGACGTATGCGTAGATCACCGTTGTGTTGGGCTGAGGTGGGCGACACCCAGCTAGCGAGGGAACTAACATCAGACAAGAAATTAATGGGACCAGAGATCATACGTGAAACCCTGGAAAAGATAGTTCAAATCAAAGCTCGACTACAAGCATCACGCGACCGACAGAAGAGCTACGTCGATAAACGGCGAAATCCCTTGGAGTTTCAGGTCGGGGATCGAGTGCTGTTAAAATTTTCTCCCTGGAAAGGGGTTATTCATTTTGGAAAACGGGGAAAATTGAATCCACGATACATTGTACCTTTCGAGATTCTTGCCCGAATTGGTCCAGTAGCGTACAGACTGCAGCTACCCGCTGAGCTCAACAACGTACACCCCGTGTTCCATGTTTCCAATCTAAAGAAGTGCCTATCCGATGAAACTCTCGTCATTCCCTTAGATGAAATTGAAATCAACAAGAATCTCCTGTTCATTGCGGAACCAGTCGAAATCATGGACAGGGAGGTGAAGCGTACTAAGCAAAGTCGCATTTCGATTGTGAAGGTACGATGGAACGCGAAACGCGGGCCAGAATTCACGTGGGAATGCGAAGATCAAATGAAGCAGAAGTACCCTCAGCGATTCTTGCATTCTCAAATATACCTTTCAAAAGAATTTCGGGACGAAATACCCTCTAACGGGGGGATGATGTCACAAATAGGAAATTCGATGCCTTGTAAACATTGAACAATGATAACAAATGTGAACCAACAATGTGAAAGCATGTAGGATGCTTATTTAATAACAATAGAATTTCAATCAAACACTTCATACAAGCACTGCAAATAGTCAACAAATAATTGGAAACCCTAGAAATCCCGGTTTAAGTCCATTATGGACTAGGATTTCCTTATTGGTCCCAATGGGCCAATAAGCTTCCAACTTGACTATCTTGGGCTTAGAACTCTTAAATGGGCTCTAATTAGACCCACTTCCATATATTTTAAAAATTTTGGGCCATATTGGGCCTAGAATGAAATAAAATACCTAAATGGACCTTATTGGGCCATAACTAACCTAATTTAGCCCTAATAGTCCATAAAAATCATATTTATATTTATTTGGGCCAAAAATCACTCAACTTAACCATAAAATAGACTTAAGCATTCAAGGCCCAAATATTCTTTTCTTCCTTCTCCATTCTCGGCCCAAGCCCAACCCAAGAAGAGGAGTTGACTCTTGGATGCCACCTCACAATTGTTCAAAGGATTTCCATGCAAAATGACTCATACTTCCATGCACCATCCAATCACTCACTCTCTCTTCCCCTCTCTCTTTCTATCCTCGGCTGAAGACACAAAGGAACACACACACACCTCACAAAAATTCTCTCTAAACCACTCTCAAGATCATCTTCTCCTCCTTTGAAGATCTCAAAATTTTGGCTTGAAATCTAAGGATTTTCATCAAGTAGTTCACATATTTGGTAAGTTATTTCTTTGATTCATAACATATCTTCTTCATTTTACCAACAATCTTCCTTATCTCATACAAAACTTATGATCTTGCACCTTAGAAACATCTAAGTTCGAGATCCTCCAAGAAAGCTTGCTAGGATCAAATCTTCTTCATCTTTTCCTTCAAAAACAAAAACCACACTCAAGGTGAGCTTCATACCCCTTTCTTTTCAGTTTTTGTGAGTTTTATGGGGGAGAATACAATAAAATGTCTAGATCTATGTGTATATGTATGTTATGTGTGATTTGATGCATGTATGTGTGTGATTTCATGTGTTTTGTGATGAATATGTTACCAAAAAGGGTGTAAACCCGAGATCTATGACATGAGAAAGGAAACAAACATAATCTAAGCTATCATACACTAAACAAGCCAAGAATAATAGGTTATAAGGTCATGATGAACATATTCTAACATAAACCCCTTTTTTGGGCTTAAATTGTCAAAAATACAAAACTTGGGGTACAAATCAACAAGTCACGGTTTCTTGAACGTTAAAAGGGTCAAAATAGTTTCTATAAATATTTTTATGAACATTAGAAATTTCAAGGGACTTAAAATGTAAATTTTTAGCTTAATGGGCTAATTTTGGGCTTTTCTGCCCAATAAGCCTCAAAATACAAAAAATGATAAATTTTAGGGGCTGAAATGAAACTTTCTGTAAAACAGGGGGTAATTAGCATGACAAAATCATTTTATGGGTCTAAAATGCTTTTCACTATCAAAAGGGACCAAAAATGTAAAGTTTTTAGATTTTGGGCCAAAACTGTAAAAGTTGTGAAAATGGGTTCCTAACCGAGAAACACTATTTTGGAGGGGCTGAAGCTATCAACAAAGTAAATTGTGGGTTAAAATCGTTTTTTCATCAAATATATAATACAAAAGTGTAAAGAAATGGGTTTTAAGGACTAAAAATGAAATTCTTTTATATAAAAGGAGCAAAAGTGTTATTTTTATAAAATAAGGGTAGTGAAAAGGGCCTGATTCCACTTTCAAACAAATTAATTCATTTGTACAAAATACAAGATCCACAACTACTGACGAAATGGAAAACAAATACACTCTCAATAACAAATATCGTTACAAAACGAATTGATTCGGTCTCGAATCAATAACAAAACAAAATCGTTAAACCAAAGCATTTCAATAAACACGCGATAACTATGATGAGCTAACTTACAATCTTTGGGCTTGGAAGTTTCAAATCATGCTTGTTGGACCTTGCTAGCCCATTAACATGATCTTTGGGCCCAAAGGGAATATGCTTACGTGTTATTGGGCCTCCTATGACCCGATTTCATGTAAAAGGACTTTCAATAACTCTAATGTGCTATTGGGCCTTAGTGGCCCATTAGTACTGCTAGTGAGGTCGAGAAATCAAATGCGAGTTCGGCCAAGTGTCTTTCGTATTCCTGATAGCCTTAAATAACTCACGGAAATAACGGGACTTCGTACTCCCCTTTCTCCTCGGTTGTTGGGCTTATGAGAAATCATGTAAATAGATTCAAGGCGTTAATCAAGAGTAATCATGGTGGTTGGATTAAGTGAGTAGTAACGAGCGACGCCTTTATGGATCGTTCGTAACCTGTAGTTATAAACTAGTCATCTTTATGCGTGATTATAAGGACTCACAAACCCTAATTAATCCAACGCTACCCGAGAAATCAAAATCATTCGTCGTAACGGTATAACAATAGAGAAATCACTGTATTTTATGTATTGGGAAAACATCGAGTTTTCCTAGGAAGTTCAACATTTTCACTTGCGTGATTTATACAAAAGTTCAACAATTATACATGTTTTGAAAAATCAACAAGCATATATTCACGGATCTTCACGCTTTTTATAAACAATGATCTTTTCAGAAAATATCGGATTTTCTGGGTTTTACAAACTACACCAAATCATGTTACCTTAACATTGCTTATGAACTCACCAACATTTCATATGTTGATGTTTTTCAAAATAACTTGTATTCTCAGGTAACAGGTAAACCGAAGAGTAAGTATCAAGTAATGTCATGGTGATTTGCTTAGATTATCTATCAGACAGTTTATGTTATGAAATTGTAATGTCTAAAAGAGCTTCATGTTATGATTCATGTATATTCAATGCTTATGTTATGAAATTGTAATATTTCAATGCTTGGTGATGATTTATGTTATGATTCATGTATATTCATTGTGATGGTATTCAATTTAAGTTACAAGAGCCCTCGGACGTTTCCGTTGTCCGGTTCGGGGGTGTGACAGAGATGAGCCGAGTACCTTACGCTTCCGTAGTTGGCTCGATCATGTATGCTATGACTTGTACTCTCCCTGATGTGGCCTTCGCTTTGAGCATGGTCAGCAGATATCAAGGGAACCCTGGAAAAGCACATTGGACCGCAATCAAGAATATTCTTAAGTACCTTCGGAGGACCAAGGAATGGTTTCTAGTCCTTGGTGGGAGTGATGACTGAAAGGTGCGAGGGACACCAGTTTTCAGACCGACCGGACAACTACCGTTCTCAGTCGGGCTGGGTCTTTACCCTAAATGGAGGAGCAGTGATTTGGAAAAGTTCCAAACGGGAGACCGTAGCTGATTCAACGTGCGAATCAGAGTACATAGCGGCGAGCAAAGCGTCAAAGGAGGCAATATGGTTGAAGAACTTCATTGGAGACCTTGGAGTTATGCTAGCCATAAAGGAGGGCATGGAAATATTTTGTGATAATGAAGGAGTGGTTGCCTTGACCAAGGAACCGAGGGATCACGGTAGATCTCGACATATCGATAGGAAATATCACTTTATTCGACATAGGGTGGAAGAGGGACTCCTCATAGTGAAGAGGGTATCGTCGGAGGATAACCGAGCATATCCCCTTACGAAGGGACTGAGTAGGGTTAAGCACTTGTAGCACGCTAAGAGCATTGGGCTGAAGGATGATATTAGTTTAGATTAGATAGTTTTCGAAATGTGTAATAGATAAATGTAATTGGCATTTGATGATTAAATAAAGGAGTATTATTTATAAGTAAAGTTACTATCTTATGTTAATTGTTTACCTATTGGTTTGTAGATTGTCTAAAGTGTATTAGCCATAGCAAAAGTTTGTTGCAACGTTCATGAGTGCTTATGAATAATATTTGAGCATTGGATTAAACCCACGCTTGTTGGTATCACTTCATGGAATTTATCACGAGTGATCGGAAGACGATAATATCATATAGTCTTGAAACCTAGATATATGGTTATTATTTGCAAGTTGGTTATGCATTGATAATGTGTAAATGCATCAGTAACTTGATGTTACAAAAATGCATTGTTGTGCATGATTTGATGAGTGAATAGTAAATGCATATAAGTCGAAGTTTATGTGTTCCTTTTATCCTAAGAGGGTAAAAGCGATATCTGGGCCCCTTAATGATTTGGTTTGACTTATGTGTCGGGCCCGGTTAGGACTAAATTGATGTGATAAATTAAGTTCTATGTCAGACGAATCAGAATTGAGAAACAAACTATCGGACAATAAGTATGACTATGTTCCATGTAATTGTCTGCATGATATCTAGAACGGAGGACTATACGATCATTTATCTAAAGGACAGGTTACTGATAAGATCAGAGTTTGACAGCGTCTTTGAGAGCTATGATTGCTAATCGGATCCTGAAGTCTCACTCGCATTTATAGTTACTAGACTTATCCATGTGGAAGACTGTTGGATTAGTGTCTAAGCCTGTAACTATATTTGGTATGTATTTGACCCGGTTGTGCATGGTCCTTTTGGGTTGCCTTCACCAAAGCAACTTAACAGGATGATTTATAGAGAGAGAGAGCGAAGTTATTATGGTTTATTAATATATTATATGAATAATGTATTAAGGCGAAATCATATAGTTTAACTAATATTAGTCAAGAATTAATTAAGAATTAATTTTGTGGCTAAAAGAGATTAATTAAATAAAGGGGACTAGAACTATCTATTGTGTGATAGTTAGTTTTGGGCTGTGAATCTTCATGGACATAAGAGGGACGAAATTAGGAGTGGAAGCCCACTCAAATTTCGTCCAAGGAGGCCTTATTACAGAAGGTTGTCAAGCTGCTTAGAGCCTAAGTCATCCAATTAGGGTTTTGACTGAAACCCTAGCAGCTCAGCTATATAAGAGACCCCAGGGCTTCAGTTTCAGCTACACCAAGAAACCCTAAGGTTACTATAGCCAAAATTGTGTCTCTCTTCTCCTCTCTCCTTGATCATCTTCTTGCTTGTGGTGTTTGTGAGCCATTAGAGGTGTTACACTTGTGACACTAAGCTTCTTGAAGGTCAAAGAGTCTTGCAACTATTGAAAGGTATCATCTAAACTTGTTTTGTTATAAATCTTGATTTCAATGTATGCTAGATTAGGGTATTCAAGTCTTGGATGAATTGCATGTACAATAGAGAAACCAAGATCCAAGCTTTAGGGTTTTGCATGGGCATATAGGATTGTTCTTTTGTATAAAACCCATCAGGAAGTACCACCAACAAAATAAATGAACAATCATGATCATTAGTCCCACAACCTATGACTGGAATACCCCTACAAGGACCTCAACATGGGTCTGGATTGCCTCCGACCCCATAGCATGAGTATAGAATGCCCTCCCCGACCCTCAGCTCATGCCTGGAATGCTCCCAATCTCACACAAATTACCATAATGCACAACCTTAGGGAGCCCATAACCTCATCCAAAGAGAGAAGAAATACCATAGATAATCGAAATAACACCTCAATCAATAACAGAAAATACCTCACAATCAGTCGAAACAAGATTCCATACTCGATTGAAACTGAACCGATTCCACCAATACGCAACTAGCTCGAGAAGACTTCCAAGGTGATCCCGAAAGTTACCAAAACCTGAGTCTGCTATGAACCCTGTTTCCACTCCACCATTGAGGGTAAACATAGCCGAAGACCAAAGGAACATATAAGATACTGGACTTGATGATTGATTGACCCGACCATTGGCATTCGACTACCACAACTTGAACTGGCGGAGACCTTCTGCTGAACGATGAGGGAAAAGACCAACGATCGAAGATGCATTGACACTTAATCCAGAGAACCATAAACCACATGGAACTGAACATACCCGCTTCTGGAAATGATTTACCCATCAACATCTGCCCAACCAATCCGAAAGCAACAATCCAAAAAAAGAATTAACAAATTCTTCAACGACTGATACTCACCCGAGGATCCCCGTTCTCCCCCACTTAGGGCTCGAACCACCACCTACTGGTGCTAAAACCAAGTCATCACTCAAAATGGCTTAAGCAGGTACTACCATTCCTAACTCTGGAAATTACAAGCCTGCTCACTTCTTCCCTGAACTTGGAAAAACTGAAAGGGCACAACCCTTGCTACAGATAACGACATCCTAATCCATCAATCAACATCCCACTTCCAACTACAAACCCCAAGCCAATCATAACCATCGATTCATACCTGGGTCCCGCGACTCAAAGGCATGGCCTTGATCAAAACCCTTGAGACCTTAAACCAACAAGATCACTAGGTCTGCACCAAACAACCCAAATCGATGCCGCTACTGGGGCTCAAAATAAATACCAAGACCATCCTCATGCCAGAGCAATCATAACCAAAAGATCGACAGGAACGGAAACACTGCCACAAATCATGGTATCTAACCATGCTATCTTCCCCGACTAGCCCTTAGAATCCTTGAAATTTTTCTCGATTCGAATATGGATCATGTGATTTCAGTAATACGGGCCCAATACTACCTTCCACACCTATCCATACTTTCTTCAAGAATCATCTCGAATCCTCCATGGCCTAATCATACAACACTCCTAAAACCTCCTCAACAGCGAAACAACTGCTTTATGAAACTCCCTAGGCTATCCTAGGGTTCCCCTCCTCCCCTTCCATCAGCTGCTAAGGGGCTCCGATCAACGCCAACCAACCACTTGATGAATACAATTACATGCAACAAAACTTAAATAATCTTTCGACTAAAAGACCCAACCCTACAACGGTTAGACTCAAACGAGAGTTGTGCAATAAGGCCAAATCCTTCAATCTAGGATCATTTAATCTCCATGGCATGTAACTTGATGTATTCATTTGATAGTTAACTCCTATCAATCTGAGTCCACAAAGCACAAAGCAAGAAAAATTCTAGCAGAGAAGCCATTTGGCACTAAAGCGAAATAAAACCTGACAGATCCTCATACAAAGGTTTTGATCTCCATCTCCCAGCATCTCGTATATAGCTTCGATATGCCCACGCACTCTCAAGAGTGACTATCCCTTCCTTACGCTGACCTGCGATGAACAACACCCATTCCATGGAAACCACCACCGCCTCATCCACCAATGCAACCGGTCGGCTGATCCCACACGACTCACCATACCACCAGCTTCTACACGACCCTTCATTGGTGCCAGATGAATATCACATGAATACAGTCACATTCCCAATAGTTTAAACAATCTTAGGCTAAAAGATTCAATCCCACAATGGTTGGACTCAGGCAAGAGTTGTGCAGCAGGCCCAAACCCCTTATCCTAAGATCATTTAAACCATATAGCATGTGACTTAACGTATTAACTCAATAGCAAGTTCACATGCGAAAGAGTCATATAACAATTAATCAGGGATTGTATAAAGGATAAGGCATCATATATCAGGCAATTCTATCATGCAATTCCTAAAGATCCCTAGCCTATCGCTAGCATGTTGTTCTAACATATCACAATATCAAAGAATAGTGTGGTAATTTGAGGTCAACTTACTGGCTTGGGTTGATCATACATGTTGCATCCTCTTTTAGTTATTTTGAGAGCAACTTGAAAATTATTTCCCTTACTTTAAAAATCATTTTCAAAACGCTTTTTCCTTAGTTTGAAACTGAAGTCACACTAGTGTTCCTTCAATTCACTCAAACCAAGGCTCTGATACCAACTTGTAAAATCCTGAAAATTTCAACATATTTACACTTTTCAAAACAACCCATTTATTAACAAAAGTGTTTACAAAAACATTGTCTCCAAAACATGATTTAAAGTTAGAGTCTCCCAAGATCAATATATTGTAAACCCAAGGATGTGTACGGTCACGCCTTCGCCTTGCCACGAAACATCCGAAGAACCTGAAACCATAAAAAATTGTAAGCACAAACCTTAGTGAGTTTCCCCAAAGTACCAACATACAAACACATAACATATACAAATAAGATGCTCAAATACTCATGCATGGCCCAATCAGCCTCATGATGGAATACCATACTTGTCTATGATGGGCTAGTCATCCCCGGGATGGAATACCCTTGTATCATAAGCGGTTTGGTCCAATCAACCATCAAGTTCGAATACCAAACATGTCAAGTCCATTCAACCATCGAATTGGAATACCCCAGGCTTGTTGACTGACGCACAAAGTAGTCCAGTCTCACCAAATACCAAACTATCATATCGGGTCCAGTCAACCAACGGGTTGGAATACCCTAGGCCCAATCAACCCTCGGTTTGGAATGCCAATTCATAATAGGTCCAATCATCGTCGGTATGGAATAACCTCAAGCCCTTATTACGAGTCTAGCATACCGCCTGGTCCTCAGCTCGTATCTGGAATGCACTTAAGTTCGACCCGTAAGTATAGTGAGGAAAACGCACCTCGACAATTGAATCCATGAATAAATCTTTGACCGCTAATCCGCTAGAATCCCCGCCATATCAAACAAATAACACCCAATTAACAATTGGGTTCCAAACTTAATTCAATAATCTATATATGGGGTAAAAAGATCATTTTACCCCTCACCTAGTTTGGTCCAAGACTAAGGCCCAAACTCACAATCATAAAGGCCCACCAACCAAATAATCATCCAAACCCACTTATGACCCAATTTCCCAAATTAGGCCCAAACCCTTACATGGTCCTTTCCCTAAATCCCATTAATTTTTTTCCTAATCTAAAACACATATTCACAGCTAGTCCAACAAAGCCCCAAGGAACCAAGCCCAAACGACACCACGAGGCCCAAGCCCAATGGGCCCACTAAGGCCCAAAACCACAATCCTAGACCCAACAATGCAAGCCCAAATAAAGTAATTCAAAATTTAATAAGAACCCCCACTTAACCGTAAAAAGCCGAAACTCAGCTCAAGCTCAAGACCCAATGTCTAAAAAGTCCAAAACTCCAACCGCATATTGGTCACGTACGCTCGGCATATGCTCGATGACTTGGGACGGGGGAAAGACTCAGTACGCGGGGCGTACTACTCATTACGTGCAGCATAATTTCGTCCAACCAAAATTCTAATTTCATGCTTAACCCATTAAGTACTTTGCATCTAAACCTCAGAAAACCTTCAATATAAGTCATTAACTGATAAAGTTGGAAACTTTATCAGTTTGCATAACTTAATGGGACCCAACTTCCAAATATAACCATTAAGACATATATTAAGCACCTTAACACATCTGTGGTCCATTCTTAAACATTAAGCAAGCATTTTTATGAACTAATAACATTAGAAGGGGCAAGATATATCACTCCAAGCTCCTGGAGTGGCTCAAACTCACAAGGAGAACTTAATACACCATAAAGCTCCTAATTTTCCCCTAAACTCAAACTAGCATAAAAATAGGTCAACATAAGAACTTTATACCTCCTGAAGCTTCCCAAGAGAGCGAAGGTTTTGGATCTACAACACCAAAGCCACACCAAGCTTGATCACCAAGATTAACTTCCTTGAAATGACACTAAAAACCTTTCAAATCACTTCCATGCTCAAGAATACACCACCAAGGGAATTAGGCTTCGAAATGAGGCTTCAAGGTCAATGGAGGCTGAGAAATGATAGAGCCTTGAGCTTATAAGGATGTTTATATAGTGCCAAAAATCTAAAAATTAGGGTTTCGCACTCTGCCAATTACGCTGGGCGTACCCCAGCTTACATTGGGCATACGCGACCAAAAACGCGCCTTTCCTCCTTGCATTCATGGGACCATCTTGCAAATCTTTTCCCACTAAGTGCCATATCTACCAATTATTCAAACAACGATAACTCCCTCGTCTTACGTCCGTTTCCTACGAACTTTATATCCACGAAAAGGTGGCGAGAATCCTTACACTTCTGTCAACTCACATTTGCCATAAAACTTCCCGAACAGAAACCCAATTCATAAAGGCCTGAAATAATAAATCACAATCATACCCTTGGGCTCCAAATTGTCATTAAACAATCGTATCACTTAAACTATAACACCTAACATCCAAAAAGTGCCAAACCCTTTCCTCCATAAGGACCTAAGCCTTTTGATAACTGATGATTAGGCCACAACCCTGAATAATGAAGCAATTCGAAACCAAGGTTACACGCGCCAAGTCATATTCCAGGAACTTCCAGTTGGATTAGGTTTCTAAGTTCATAAGTATTCCTGGAATGTACTTAACCCGGTTAGCATGGTCCATTTGGGTTGCATGGCATTGCAACACTTGGATAGACTAAATGAGAGAAAGGACACTTAAGGATTATTAATATATTATAAGTTCTAATATATTAATAATATTATTTAATTAGTATTGATCAAAGAATTAATTTGTAATTAATTAAGTGATCGAAAAGAGACTAACTAAATATATGGGGTTGATTGTGTAAATCATCAATTCTTGTATAGTGGGCTAATGATCCATGGTTTGTATGGATTGGGCTAAAATCCATAAGGTGATCCATGGATAGTCCATGGAGGTTACAAACCCATGGATCATGGAATATGGAAAGCCATCACAATTAGGGTTTACATGGTGTAACCCTACTTGTGACACAACTATATAAAGACCCCTAGACTAGCAAAATCGGCATTACTAAAAGCAAGTAAAGAGGGCTTGCCGATTTTGAGGTGTTAGTGAACTTCTCTCAAGGTTATTCCAAGTTTTGTGGTGTTGTGTGAGACATTTGACGCATCACACTTGAGGTGCTAGGCTCACAAGGTTCTCAAGGAATCCAAACAACAAAGGTTATGTTCTTCTTCTAGCATTTATGTTTAAAAGTTTCCCATGCTATGCTAGATAGGTTAAGAACCTTGGAAAAAAAATTGCATGTATCTTAATAAAACATAGATCCAAGGTTTCTAGGGTTGCATGTACACCTTAGGAGTGTTAGAATGCTCAAAACCCCTCAGTGGTATCAGAGCATAGGCTTGTTTTCTTGATACTTGATACAAACTTGTTGGAAAAACTCAAAAATGTGCAATCTGCTGAGTGAACTCGTCGAGTCCATGGGGGGAATCGATGAGTTCATGTGTAAATTCATCCTACTTGTCGAGTAGGTTCGTGCACTCGACGAGTAGGAGCCCCAGAATGCAGATTTTCGAGTTTTGCTGTTGGAAATGGACTAGAAACATTACCCTAAACTATTTTGGTCTTATAAAACTTGTTTTAGATGGTGTAATGGTTAATGTAATCCATTTTCAATGGCTATTATCCAATTTCAAGTTTAATATGGTTTATTTATGATTCTTGAAATTGTTGATATGCATGTTCATGAACTTATGAGTTTAGAAGATCATAGGAATTATTTGTAACTTGCTTGTTAGTTTAATTCTTGACCATTATGTGTTTTAATGGAATCCATAATTTGTCCTCAAGTTATGGATTACCAAAAGTCACTCTTTTAAAGTCCATTATGAAACACATAGGTTACATAAAATGAAAACTCTCTCATTTTAATAAACCATTAACTCATAAGTTATGAAAGATGAAAAGTTTTGAAAGTTATAAAACTTACCCTCAAGTTTTGGAACATGTAAAGTCACCTTAAAAACTTTAGTTCCAACCCCTAGAATTTTAAAAGTTAAAATTCAACCCTAATACTTTATAATATTATAAGTTTAATAATAATTATATATGTATAAGAACAAGTCGTTTTACCGTTAGTAGGCCTCATTCATAAAGTCGGTCTATAAGGGGGTATAAGGTTGTTGCCTATAAAATGGCAGCTTAATGGGTGTCCACTCTCACCCACCGCTTCCTTGACCGGTGGAGGGTCATTAGCCAAACGGGTAAGACAAGGACTTTAAATCCTCATTAAAAGTATGATGAATATAAAGTAACAAAATGTTGCTGTCTATAAAATGGTAGCTTAATGGGTGTCCACTCTCACCCACCGCTTCCTTGATCGGTGGAGGGTCGTTAGCCGAACGGGTAAGACAAGGAATTTCAATCCTCATTAAAAGTATGATGAATATAAAGTAACAAAATGTTTTTATAAATTCCCAATCTTAGTTACTTTAGGAAAATGTCAATAAGGTGCTAATCCATGAAATTACACTTTTCACTTTGATTAAGTCGTTAGTGGAGCGTATGTTGTTAACCGACACACTAAACTAGACTTAACAAGGTGGGAAAAGGGTGGCTTAAGGTTTATCATAGGTCGATGGAGCGTGTGTGGTTAACCGACACATCGATTGAGTGATAAACATTAAGGGTACCAAGTAATTTGCATGGTTACTTCACACCTTGTTTTGTGATCCTCGGCATCCCAATCACAAAACATGAAGGGCACACTCGAGATTGAAACATGCCATTGAAAAGTTCAATGAATCTCAAAGAATCTAGGAGTTTTAAAACCAATTAAAACCTAATAATTTATTTCGTTTTTCATGGTGGAAATTGGTGAATCATCATTCACCTACCTTCAAATATTTTATAGCTAGGATTACGACATCCCTCTTTTAACTTATAAAATATTGTGTTGGGTCCTAGCCTTAATATTACATTTGGGTGTCTTATTAAGGACTATCTTTATATCTAATCTAAACTTGTCTTTCTTCCTTTTCAGATGTCTTCCAACAATGTTGCTTCTGGCTCAAACCCTACCGGCCCCTTCTCTCTCATGAACCTTTGTGGGAGATTCATCTTCGATGAATCCAACTTTATGGATTGGATAAGGAACGTTAGGATGGTCACTCAGTATGAGGATAAGGAATATGTCCATTACAAGGAGATTAAGGAACTTGAGTCATCTGCTACTCCTGAGGAGATCGTTCAATACCAGGCACATGAGAGAGATGCTACCAAATTTGCATGTATCATGTTGGCCACAATGAAAGACGAGCTCCAAAAGTCCTATTAGGACTACTACCCTTTTGAGATGCACCAAGATTTGATGGACCGTTACCATTAGAGTGCTCGTCAAGAGCTGTATGAAATCATCTCATCCATGATAACAACCTAGATGAATGATGGTGAACCCATTGTAACACCGTGATTTCCAAAAATAAAAATTTAATATTAAAACACTTGTTTAAAATCTTATTCACATTCGAATTACAAAACATAGTTTCATTTTCTTTATAATAGAAGACCAGGATCCTCCAAAAACACAACTCTTTCTTCGGTGTGTACAATCGAACCGTTGCCATCCCGCGTGACTGTAAGAACCTGAAACAACATAACATAAACAACGTAAGCACGAAGCTTAGTGAGTTCCCCAATATACCTTACGCACATACGCCTTCCGGCCCGGACCTTTCGGTCCACATAACATTGCCTTCCGGCCCGGATCTTTCGATCCACATAACGTTGCCTTCCGGCCCGGATCTTTCGATCCACATAACATTGCCTTCCGGCCCGGATCTTTCGATCCACATAACATTGCCTTCCGGCCCGGATCTTTCGATCCACATAACATTGCCTTCCGGCCCGGACCTTTCGATCCACATAATATATATCGCCTTCCGGCCCATACACATGTATAACACATAATACAATTACTCTAACACATAAAGCACATATATCATATATCATACCTGACCTTTCTGTCATACAATACCTTGCCTTCCGGCCCATATATAAGCATGTATATCACGCGTAGCAGCTAACTTTCCATTTATAGCATATAAACATAACACATAACATACTTGACCTTCCGGTCACACAATCAAACCCTTCCGGGTGAAGTATAGTGAGAAGACTCACCTCGCGGACACCGGAAGATAGCAACTCCTAAAATCCCTTGCACTTGATCCTCCGAGCTACAAGCTCCCTGAATAACACCCTCTCCGTGTCTCCAAACCTCAGAACTCGATCCCCTTGATATTCCTTTGGCCAAAACTCTTCTTCTTCTTGCCTAACAAATTCTTCAAGGTTCCAAAAGCTTCCTCTCCTGCTCTAGACGCCACAGTCGTTTAGGGTTCTCCACAATCGGCCAAAAGACGTGAAATGACGACATAACAACCCTTATATACGACCCAATACGAAACGGCTAGGGTTTCTGCTGAACAGCGTCGACTCGCCGAGTCCATATCTGGACTCGTCGAGTCCAGTCGCGAATCCGCGACCAAATCTGCGACCCTACTCGGCGAGTCTTGCTCCAACTCGCCGAGTCTCCCCTTTAAAACACCCCAAAATGCAATTTAACAATACTTGAGATTTTGGACTGTTACAATTCTCCCCCACTAGAATTAGACTTCGCCCTCGAAGTCTCACTCTGAAAATAGCTCTGGCTGCTGCTCCCGCATCTCACGTTTCGGCTTCCTAGACACTACCGATCTCTCCCGAGACCGCTACTGAACCAATACCAGAGGTACCTCCTTGTTCCTCAGAACCCTGATCATCCGATCTCCGACGGTCCCTGGCCCCTCGACGTAACACAGGCTCGCACCCACCTAATCGTTCTCTAGTAGAACCACTACTGACTCATCCGCTATACGCCTCTTCAACTGCGACACATACCAGTGTCATGGATCCGTCCCAATTCCGTTGACAGCTCCAAACGATAGGCCACCCTTCCTACCTTCGCACCTTCACGAAAAGACCCAACATACCGGGGCCCCCCATTTACCCCTCTTCCTAAATCGAAGCACCCCGTCAGAAATACGAAGTCGCTGACCTGAATCACATGCTCGTAACGGCGTCTGCCTGCATAACTTCCTGATAACTCTAGACGATCACTAATTCTCTTTAACCTGCTGAGTCTGCTTTGTCAACTAAAGTACGAACTCTGAACTGCTCATCACTCTCTGCAATCGGAAATTACCCACGATGCACTCTGCTCCAAATCTCAACGATCACTCAACCCATAAGGGTTAGGAAACCCTGTACCACCGGATCCCCGATCCAAAGCCCACTTTACCCATTCTGGACCGACTGAGAGATCCGTTCTCCCTCTCAGATCAACTCTCACAAGTTCCCTCTTGCCATCACATACACATGCTGAACTAGTCCCAACACCCGCAGGTGGAAAGACCCGATACACTGATGATATCCTCAAACATCTCCCAAGATGAACCACCACATCCACCCTACACTCTGATCAGATTCACACTGAGAATCTAAAATTTTCTCTCTCCATGCATCCTTTCTGAGCCTCAACAGACATCCCAACCGGATGGGTTCCTACTCCACTGCCGCGAACACGATGCTCAAAACCATACTCGAAATACTCTAACCATAACTCTGCTCTGCAGCTTTCACTTTCATGAACTTGCACCCCCTTCGAAGTTACATACCCTCCTCTTTTCCTTTTCCACAGAACCCTCTTGAACATAATGCCACTCCAACCGGTGCCACGGTGCTCGCCCCAAGCGACACCACCCTTTTTGCGTAACTGCTATTCACATACTCTGGTTCTCATCGCAGGGGCTCTCAATCCCATGCACTCTCTCCACTCGTCAAAATCACTGCCTCCGCTAAACAAGATCAATAACCCGGGGCCAGACCTTCCAATGCAATCACACTGCAACATACGCGATCCGCAAGTCTCAAACTAATCCAGCAATACCAACAGAGTCTCCAGTATGACTGGACCGACTCTCATAACACATACTAGCCACTCGAGGCTATATCTCTGTGGGCCCGTACACCCAACTCTGCGAACCCTTAGGTTCTAACTCTGGGGACCTTCCGGTTCCAGCTCTAGGAACATGCACAACATAATCCCGTGGGATTAATGCAGTACAATCATCACATACCTCAAACGTACCAATACTCTGATCGCAAAATTCCGATTACTTACTCAAGCTTGATTCCGGCCTCCTCTCAGGCCTCCACAATCAATTGCCCTAGGTCTGTATCTCGCCCCGCATGCCCAACACTCGCTCTTGTCGGCCTATACTTTGCGCTGACAAACACTGCTGAATCCCGGCAGCTAAGCACCCTCACATACTCATCGATCTCCTGGAGAATTTTCTATTTCTCCCCCACTAAAGCACTGACTAACTGCCCGATCGTCATTAACGACCTTTCAGAACCATCCTGCACAAAGAGAACATTTACCCACTGACTGCTTCCCACAAGCGTAAGCAACCCTCAGCAAAACACATCTCCTCCCTGATCAATCCGCTCAAAAGAATCCGATCTTTCAACTATCCACTCCACAACTGCAGATGCTACCCGTCATTCAACCCAGTGCCGCATCTCCACTATCAACCCTCACGAACGATGACCAACGGAATTCCCAAGCAATAACCCATAACCAAACCCACAACCTGCCAAAGGTTGAATATCGCATCGAAAACTGCACATGACTACTGACACTAAAGCACCAATTATAACCATACCCAACCATCAGGGAACAACAAATGCCAAGCGAAAACCTGAAGTACCAATTCATAACCATGCCAGACCCGCGAAACAACGAATACCGCATCGAAATTCACACCAGACACCAGCACAAACAATACACCACAATCAACGCAAGCTACTCAAGACACCAAGAGAGCATCATACCCGCAGCTGCCTCCGGTACTGCTCCGTCTCCCTCTGCCGCAAGCCGATAAGCACGACCCTGAGCCCTTGGGCTCTGCTCCATCCTGTCCTCCTCCTGAACTCCTCAAGGTGGCCGATGCTAGAGCCTGCACCGGTCCTGCAGGAAACTGAGGACGGTTGACCCTCAAATGTCCAACCTGCCGACACTGATAACAAATCCTGAAATCTCGAATTGGCACTGACTGCCGACAATCCCGTGCACCATGCCCCTCCTTTCCGCACTTGCTGCATGCACCACTGGGCCAACAAGCTCCGGTGCCATCTCTCTCACACTTCCCACAAGTGTGACCGCTCCGATCCCCCATTCTAACGTCTACGGTCATGGACCGTTTCGGCGCCGACTGCGACTGCATCGGGGCCTGCCTCATCTCACGCTACTGCAACTCAACCTCTAACTCACGCCACATGGCGGCCTCCTGCGATACCAACACGGTCTCGCGTCTCTGCGCAGACACGAACTGTCTGATGCCCCCCCCTCTTGAGCATACTCGGATTTCGGGACATCTGAGCCTGCTCCGAAGCGAACTCAGGGCAAAACATCGCCCTCTCAATAAACATCTCGGTGCTCTAAGTAACCGACTCCAAATCCTGCTTCAGCTTAAGGAACTTCCGAGCCAATTCCTCCTTTTCATCCCGCGGAACATAGCGAGTACTGAACATCCCTCTAAATTGATCCCATGAAACTGCAGCCCTCTGCGCATCGGAGAATGACCTCGTGGTCAATCTCCACCAATCCTTCGCCCCGAGCCTCAATAGGTTCAGAGCACACCCCACCCTCTGATCAGCAGGGCATAAACTCGTGGAGAAGCACCCCTCCATGTCCGATAACCATCTCATAGCAACAATCGAGTCCTGAACTCCATCGAATGTGGGAGGCTTCGCATAATAGAAGTCCCGATACTGAAAATCCCGACTAGCCCCTTTCTTTGCCGTTGCTACAGCCGCTGTAACCGCCGCGGCAGCCGTCTCTGCGAAAGCCGCATATCGCTCATCAAACTACTTCAATCATAGTGGTCCTGGTCGACCCAAACAATTCTGGCGACTCAGCCCGCAACAATGCAGCAACCTCATCACGCAGGATCTCGCGAACCCTCGCATTCCGCTCGCTCGTGCTCGTCCGATCGATAACCGGATAACAAGATAGCCACAAGCATCATCCACTACGAACCATGGTACTCATCCCATGACATCCCTCCTCAACATGCTTCGGTGTATGGTACCTGAACCATAGCACCACTCCTCAATCTGCTCCAATGTATAACGCTCGAATCACAACATCTATCTCCACTGTTCCGATGTATGGTGCCCTGACCATAACATCACTCTGTATCCGCTCCGATGTATGGTATCCGAACCATAACATCACCCCTCAATCTGTTCCTTAGGACCTTTAGAATGCCCCCTGTATCAAGTATGGGTCCTCTGCTTTCAGTAGTACGGGCCCATACTACCTGCCACATCTACCCATACTTTCCACACGGACCATCCCAGAGTTCCTAAGTAGCTGATAAACCTGCTCTTTCACCCATCTCATCGCGCGTGCTCGCTTTCCAGCGAAATCCTCTACTCCACCAGCGCACTCATTTGGCTAGGTTTACTCCCTAGTCCCTTCCGCCGTCCTCCCACTTCTTTGCTATCAGCTGCTGAAGAGTTCCTAATGATGCCAGCCCTCTACCTCCTGAGTATCGTCATACTCACTTAGTAGCTGACTCCCATCATCGACAACTCCACAAAGCACAAAGCAAGCAGCATTCGAGCATTGAAGCATACATAGGACCCCCCATCTGTGGTAGCTCCACCTTCTCGGCTCATCCTCGGAAGTACCTCTGTACCCCGCAGCTTTACCCCTTGTGCGTTCCAACTAGATACTCTCACTCATCACATACACACAAAAGCATAACGCACATATAACAGCAAACCCTAGACTAAGGCATCACGAATTAGGCCACTCTAGTCCTAAGATATGAAATACCTAGTCTGTCTCTAGCATGCAATAATGTCTCATAAAGTGCATAATAGATATTTCATAATACAAAAGTAAGAGTATTTTGGGAAATCACCGTTTGGCTCTGGCTGATTGTACACACTGCTCTTTCTTGCTTTCTCTTTGAACTCTTATTCACTTTTAGAAAACCATTTATTTGAAAAACTTTTTCTTACTTCCTCAGTTTGAGTCCAGATTTACCCGTAGGCGCGTCCGAATCCCTCAAACCTAGGCTCTGATACCAATTTGTAACACCGTGATTTCCAAAAATAAAAATTTAATATTAAAACACTTGTTTAAAATCTTATTCACATTCGAATTACAAAACATAGTTTCATTTTCTTTATAATAGAAGACCAGGATCCTCCAAAAACACAACTCTTTCTTCGGTGTGTACAATCGAACCGTTGTCATCCCGCGTGACTGTAAGAACCTGAAACAACATAACATAAACAACGTAAGCACGAAGCTTAGTGAGTTCCCCAATATACCTTACGCACATATGCCTTCCGGCCCGGACCTTTCGGTCCACATAACATTGCCTTCCGGCCCGGATCTTTCGATCCACATAACGTTGCCTTCCGGCCCGGATCTTTCGATCCACATAACATTGCCTTCCGGCCCGGATCTTTCGATCCACATAACATTGCCTTCCGGCCCGGATCTTTCGATCCACATAACATTGCCTTCCGGCCCGGACCTTTCGATCCACATAATATATATCGCCTTCCGGCCCATACACATGTATAACACATAATACAATTACTCTAACACATAAAGCACATATATCATATATCATACCTGACCTTTCTGTCATACAATACCTTGCCTTCCGGCCCATATATAAGCATGTATATCACGCGTAGCAGCTAACTTTCCATTTATAGCATATAAACATAACACATAACATACTTGACCTTCCGGTCACACAATCAAACCCTTCCGGGTGAAGTATAGTGAGAAGACTCACCTCGCGGACACTGGAAGATAGCAACTCCTAAAATCCCTTGCACTTGATCCTCCGAGCTACAAGCTCCCTGAATAACACCCTCTCTGTGTCTCCAAACCTCAGAACTCGATCCCCTTGATATTCCTTTGGCCAAAACTCTTCTTCTTCTTGCCTAACAAATTCTTCAAGGTTCCAAAAGCTTCCTCTCCTGCTCTAGACGCCACAGTCGTTTAGGGTTCTCCACAATCGGCCAAAAGACGTGAAATGACGACATAACAACCCTTATATACGACCCAATACGAAACGGCTAGGGTTTCTGCTGAACAGCGTCGACTCGCCGAGTCCATATCTGGACTCGTCGAGTCCAGTCGCGAATCCGCGACCAAATCTGCGACCCTACTCGGCGAGTCTTGCTCCAACTCGCCGAGTCTCCCCTTTAAAACACCCCAAAATGCAATTTAACAATACTTGAGATTTTGGACTGTTACACCCATCAAGGGCCACATGCAGAAAATACAAAGGTATGTGGACCGTTTGCTGAAACTGAATGTGAACTTGCCCGAGGATTTGGCAATTGACATCATTTTGCACTCCTTACCTTCGTGTTATGATCAATTCCGTATGACATACCACATGAACAATGAGGAAGTTACACTTAGCAAAATTCAAGGACTCTTGAAGACCGCAGAAACTAGTCTTAAGAGTAAATCGGTCGTTACCACTCCTACTCCTATCGTGGCCCCTGTCTTGGCAATCGGGCAAGGCAAAGAAAAGAAGAGGAAGAGCCCTTCGAAGGGTACCAAGGGTAAGACTCTTGATGGATCCTCTTCAAGTGGAGCCAAGAAAGGTTTCGTCACTCCTTCTACTAACCCTAGAGAGGCTAAATGCTTCTATTTCCATGAAAAGTCGCACTGGAAGTGAAACTACCCAAAGTACCTGCAAGATGTTAAGGATGGGAAAGTGAAACCCAACCATGCAGGTATATACACTATATTGTCTAATAATTCACCCCATTCTAATTCTTGGGTCATTGATATAGGTTGTGGTATTCACATATGTACTGATTTGCAGGGACTAGGAAGAAGTGAGAATGTAGAGCATGGGAAGATAAACTTGATCATGGGGAATAGGAAAGCTTCGCCTGTCACTAAGCTTGGAGTTTATTCTTTGTTGCTAATTAGTGGATTAGTGTTAGATTTGAATAAGTGTTGTTACTCGTCCGAAATGGCGAGAAATATTATTTCCTTTCATGGTTTGTACAAACAAGGTTTTACCTTTTCGTTTGATAATGAAAGTGGTGGTATTAATGCTTTCTTTAATAATGTTCTTTATTTTAAAGCATTACCTTGTGATGGTGTGTATGAAACTGTGTCGGTTGTAGATAACCTAGGAAATAATGTGTTGTGTATCCATTTTTCCACTAGTTTGGATAAAGCATCACTACGGCATTATCGTCTTAGACATGTAAGAAAGAAACGCATAGGACAACTCTAAAAGGATGGAGTTTTGGAGTCATTTGACCTAAAGTCAGATGATAGCTGTGAATCTTGTTTGCTTGGGAAAATGACAAAGTCACCCTTCACTGGTACTTGTGCTAGGGGTGAAGGTTTGTTGGATCTCATACATACTGATGTGTGTGGACCCTTCAGAACCGCCACAAGGGATGTTAATCACTTCTATGTGACTTTTACTGATTATTTTAGTAGATATGGATATGTCTACTTAATCAAGCATAAGTCAGAGACCTTTGAAAGATTCAAAGAGTTTTAACAGGAAGTGGAGAATTAGTTGGGCAGGAACATTAAGATGCTTCGATCCGATCGAGGTGGTGAGTATCTTAGTACAGAGTTCCTTCACTATCTTAAGGAATGTGGGATTATCTCACAACTGACACCTCCCAGGACACCACAACTTAATGGTGTGGCTGAGAGGCGCAATCGAACCTTGTTGGATATGGTTCGTTCCATGATGAGTCGAGCTTCACTACCAATCTCATTTTGGGGGTATACCTTAGAGACTGTCGCCCATATCCTTAATCTAGTCCCTACAAAGAAGGTTTCCAAAACACCTCATGAGATGTGGACCGGAAAAGTTCCCAATCGGGACCACATCAAGATTTGGGGTTGCCCACATAGATCCTTTAATTACCTCGAAGTGAGAAGTGTATTTTCATCGGCTACCCACATAGATCCTTTGGTTACCTCTTCTACATACCCAGTGACAATGTGGTATTTGTAGCAAGAAGAGGAGTCTTTCGCGAGAGAGAGTTCGTGAGCCAAGGAAACAGTGGGAGGCAAATTGACCTTGAATAAATTCAAGAGTCAAGTGGTGAAGGGACCTCAAACCTTAGCAATCAACCTGAGGAGGTGTAACATCCATAAATTTTACGCCAAATTTAAACTTTTTCAATCATAATAAAAACCAAATAGCCTTGTTTTCAAATCATTTTCCATCAGAGTGTCCCAAAAATCACATCATAAGGATGAGGAGCGGTACGGTCACGCCTTTGCCTTCCCATGATCTCCTGAAGTCCCTGAAACAATAAACTGAAAACTATAAGCCCGAGGGATTAGTGAGCTACCCCCAAAATACCAACACCACACTGACAATACCATATCAGTAATAATCAATCAATCAACATGCATACTAGGCCTTCGGCCTGACTGGTCCGCCCTATAGGGCCTACAGTCTGTCTGAATCTATCCCGAGCCTTTGGCATGACTGGTCTGCCATGTGGGCCTACAGTCTCCCCGGACCGCTCATAGGGTATGTTGGCCTTCAGCACAAAGCAGGACCGCCTCAACCCAACCACCAGCAAATAACTCTGTGCGCATACTATCATATACAGGCATATACAAACATCAAACATATTTGTCACACTGATCATCAATCATAGAATTCTCCTGTAACTAGAGTGTCAACCTAGCAGGTCACTAACATACAATTCCCTACAGATCATAAGAGCATAACATACTGCTTGCCCTAATTCCGATCTAACAGATCATAACCACATGTAGCATACCATAACAATAACAACTAAAGGGTCGGCCTTGGTATCGTAGACCCTATCGATATAGTGAGGATAACTCACCTCACAGATGTCAACCCGAAAGGTATACTCCAACTCTCGGATCACTTGACACATATTCCACCACCTATCATCATAGCACAACATACTCATAAGTCCTTAACCTTATAAGGTACTCCATAACCTATTAGTCAACCCCTGGTCAAAGTCAAAGTCCTCAGTCGAGGTCAACAGTCCATGTTAACCTTAACTCACCGAGTACCCTTGGCTACTCGCCGAGTTCCCTGAAGTACATTCCAGCTCGCCTAGTCATCGGAGTGACTCGTCGAGTTCCTTTGATTCTCGATCAAACTTAAGGGCACCCGTCGAGTTCCTTCCTTGCAACTCGACGGATACACACTCATATACATCCCAGAGAAATTCATCCGACTCGCCGAGTTGTTCTTCGACTCATCGAATCTTATGACGATCTTCATCGGACTCGCCGAGTTCATGGCCATCTTCATGTGACTCGCCGAGTCACCTTGCGACTCATCGATTCCATTCAGTCCCTTTTCTCCATACAGACATATTTTGATCCATGCAATGGCTCCAACTCATAAATCCAAGCTTCTAGGGCATGCTTATCACGTAAAGTTGCAAACTTTACATGCATGCATGACCATAAAGGCTCTAAATGTCTATTCTATGTTCTTAATGGGACTTCATGCTCTAGAGGGACCTTAATCACAACCAAGATTGTGACTTTGTGCTTCTAGAACCCAAGGAGGGTCCAGATCTGATGTTACAACTTCAGATCTAGCCCATAGCTCATCATCCCAACTTGAAAATCCATAAAAACCCTAGAGACTCAACAAAAGGGAAGAAAAGGAAGTAAGAATGGAACTTTGATACCTCCAAAAGATGCTAGCTGAGGTAAATCCAGCTTCTCACTCCTTCCTTGCTTCAATTTCCTTTGTACTCTTAGCTTCCTTCCTCCAAGATCCTCTTTTCCAAGCTTCAAACCTACACCAAGGCACACACACACGAATTAGGGTTTTAAGGGCTCTCAAAGACTGTAAAGAGGCCAAAGGAGGCTAAGGCTCCTTTAAATAGAGGTGCAAACCCCGGGATTTAGGGTTTCCACTGCCAGCTCCTACTCGCCGAGTCCAGAATGGACTCGTCGAGTAGGTCACTTAACATGCGATCCCACCCAGCTGCTACTCGACGAGTAGGCCGACCAACTCATCGAGTAGAGCTTAACCCAATGAATCTTATTTAAGAATTACCTAAGAATCAGGGCGTTACAGGAGGAAACTCTAGTTGATCCGACAGAAGATTCTGTACCTCTATGGCATTCCACGAGAGTTAGGAATGCACATGAGCATTACTATGGTTTCCATATTACTGCGGAAGGTGATACACTTATTAGTGATAGCACACTGGTAAGTCTGGATGAACCGAACAGCTACACGGAAGCCATGTCAGGCCCTGAGGCTGCTAAATGGAAAGAGGCTATGGATAGCGAGATACAATCCATGTATGACAATCAAGTTTGGAACTTGGTTGACACTGTACCAGGTCGCAAGACAGTCAGGTGCAAATAGATCTTCAAGAAGAAGACCGACATGGATGGTAATGTACACACTTATAAGGCACGACTGGTTGCAAAGGGCTTTTCTCAAACTCCGGCAGTTGAATATGATGAGAACTTTTCACCAGTAGCGAAGATTAAGTCTATTAGGTTTATATTAGCCATTGCTGCATTTCATGATTATGAAATATGGAAAATGGATGTCAAAACTGCTTTCCTTAATGGAAAGTTTGCTGAGGATGTTTACATGAGTCAGCCAAAGGGTTTTGTCAGTACAGAGTACCCTAATAGAGTGTGTAAGCTTGAGAAATCCATCTATGGATTAAAGCAAGCACCTCGTAGATGGAATCTTTGTTTCGATGAGAAAGTCAAAGAGTTTGGCTTTTTGAGGAGTGAAGATGAATCTTGTGTATATGTCAAGGCTAGTGGGAGTATAGTTAGCTTTTTTGGTACTGTATGTGGATGATATACTGCTCATAGGAAATGACATCCCAACTTTGCAGGAAGTAAAGTCCTGGCTTAGGAAGTGTTTCGCTATGAAGGACCTTAGAGAAGTTGTCTATATCCTAGGGATAAGGTTTTTGAGAGACAGGAGTAAAAGACTAATTGGACTTAGTTAGAGTACCTACTTGGAGAAGGTGCTGAATAGGTTCAGCATGCAGAATTTTAAGAAAGGAGAGTTACCGATCCAGAGTAACGCCGGACTGAGTAAGACTCAGAGCCTGAGTATAGAGGCTGATATAGCAGAGATGAGTCGAGTACCGTATGCTTCACTTGTAGGATCGATCATGTATGCTATGACTTGTACTCGTCGTGATGTGGTTTTTGCATTGAGCATGGTCAACAGATATCAGGGGAACCCTGGCAAAGCTTACTGGACTGCGGTAAAGAACATTCTCAAGTACCTGCGGAGGACTAAGAACTGGGTCCTTACCCTCGGTGGTAATGATAAATTGAGAGTAGTAGGGTATAGTGCTGCTAGCTTTCAGACTGATAGGGATAATTTCCGCTTTCAGTCAGGCTGGGTCTTTACCTTAAACAAAGGAGCAATTTCTTGGAAAAGTTCCAAGCAAGAGACAGTGGCTGATTCAACTTGTGAATCGTAGTATATAGCGGCAAGCGAGGCAGCGAAGGAGGATATATGACTAAAGAACTTCATTGGAGACCTTGGAGTTGTACCAGCTATAAAGGAGCCTATAGAGATTTTCTGTGATAGTGAAAGTGCGGTTGCCTTAGCCAAGGAACCAAGGGATCACGTGAGATCCAGACACATCGACAGAAAATACTATTTCATCAAACATCGAATAGAAGAAGGACTCCTCGTGGAAAAGAGGGTATCATTGGATGAGAACTCAGCAGATCCCCTCACGAAGGGACTGGGCAGGGTTAAGCATCTCTAGCATGCGAGGCGCATAGGGCTGAAGGACGATATTAGTTTTAGTAGTTAGATAGCTTTGAAATGTGTAAAGTGTAATTGACATTTGATGATGAATAAAAGTTGTTGTTTATTTATGAGTAAAGTTTTTCTATCTTTTTTCAATCGTTTACTATCATTTCATTTTGCATGTTTTGACTTCCATAGTAATTATGTTATTGTATTTCATATTATTCAAATTCTCCACGTCACCCACTTCGTTGCAACACCCTTCCGACTTCTAAACCCCATCACTTTCGCATATGAGCTCTGTTTTTTATGTTTTTTTATATCCACGTGTAATTATTGACAAGATCTACAACTCTCCTTTTGACTCCATTGGCTAATTCTCGACCGATTTTAAATTTAATAGTATGAGAAGATTGCATTGTTTAACGACCGTGTAAAATTCATAACTTCTACATACAGACTCCGTTTTCGACTGTATATTTATCGTTGAACTCTTGTTAATGAGATCTTCAATTCTCATTTAGGTTATGTTGGCAAAAAATCGCTCGATCTAAATTTCAAACACCGGGCTACACACTGCTATGGCAAATCTTAGAAAATTCATAACTTCCTCATACGAAGTCAAACTTGGACGTTCTTTTTATGAACGCTTTCGGTTTAATGTATACTACGACTTTTGTTTAGATAGCTAAGGCTAAAAAGCACTTTATCGTAAACTCACTTTTTACGTCACACAACGTCGTGTCGGTTTTGTCGCGAAACTTCGACAGTTCATAACTTCTTAGTTACAACTCGGATTTCGGCATTCTTTATATCTTCAGAATCCTTGTCACGACCACTACAACCTTCTTCATAGATTTCAGGTTTATCTAAAATTTTATTTTTGACGCTTATTTTCATTATTAATTTATTATATCATTATAAACAAGTATAAAGCATATAAATTCACATTATTCACTTAATATTCAAATAATTGCTTCTTATTACTTCAAAATAAGTTACATTTGTTGACCCTAACTCTTACATCATCGCATCAATGCTTAGCCTCGAAACACGGTCGTTGCAATTCTTTCCCCCTAGGATGTTTTCGTCCCCGGAATCATGCATCAGCAAACAAATGCGGATAGCGACTCATCATGTTACTCTCCGTTTCCCAGGTGAGGTTGGCCCATTCGTATGTTTCCAACGCACAAGCACTAAGTCGACCATCTTGCATCGCAACTTCCTAGTCTTACGGTAAACAATTGCCTCCGACTCTTCGATTAACCTTATTTTCATCCATCCTCAACTCTGAAATTGGAATTATGTCTAGAACTTTGCCAGTGAACTTCCTCAAATAACACACATGGAAAGTATTATGAATACCATCTACTTCTTCTAGTATTTCTAGCTTGTAAGCTTGGTTCCCAATCCTCTGAAGAACTTTGAACGGTCCAATGAACCTTGGACTCAACTCTCCTCTTTTCCCAAATCTTATAAGTCCCTTCCAAGGTGAGACTTTAAGAAAAATCGAATCTCCAACTTCTAATGTCATCGGTCGCCTTTTCTTGTCATCATAGGTCTTTTGATGATTCCAAGTTGCTAACATTCTTTCTCTAATCACTTTCAGCTTTTCAGCAGTCTGGTGGACTATCTCGAGGCCCATAATCTGCTTTTCTCCAACTTCAAGCCAACATGACGACATATGACACTTCTGTCCATACAAAGCTTGATAAGGTGCCATCTTGATGCTCAAATGGTAAATTTTGTTGTAGGTAAATTCTACCAGAGGTAAATGTTCATCCCAGTTACCTTGGAATTCTAGGGTACATGCTCTTAGCATATCCTCCAGTGTTTGAATCATCCTTTCACTCTGACCATCGGTCTGCAGATGGTAGGATGTACTTAAACACAACTTTTTACCCAATTCCTTGTGTAGACTCCTCCAAAACATTGACGTAAAACGACTATCACGATTTGATACAATTGTTAAAGGAACAACATGAAGTCTTACTACCTCCTTCATGTAAGCATTTGTAAGCTTATCCATAGACCATCTTTCATTGGCTGCTATGAAGTGTGCACTCTTAGTGAATCGATATACGACCACCCAAATCATGTCGTGACCGTCCTTCATTCTTGGTAGTTTAGTGACAAAATCCATGGTAATGTCTTCTCATTTACCCATGGGATCAGGTAAAGGTTCTAAATTCCCATATGGTTTCTGATGTTGTGCCTTAACTCTCACACAGGTTACACACTCGGCCACATACTTTGCAACATTGAGCTTCATCGTCAGCCACCAGTAGTATGGTTTCAGATCCCTGTACATTTTAGTGTTGCCAGGATGAATCGAGTAGATGGTCTTGTGAGCTTCTTCCATCAGAAAATCTCTTATTCCACCCGTCTTAGGTACCCAAATCCTACGTTGGAATACCTTCAATCCTTGATTATTCATACCGAACACCAATGTTTTGTCCAATCTTTCTTCTTTTCGGATATTTTTTATGAAGATTATTCTTGATTTTTATTGATTCTTTCCACAATCATTGAGACAACTTCAATTCTTAACGCTCTTGGCCTTCTCCTTTCAAGGCTCATTTTTCGGCTTAGATCAGCAGTTATGACATTTTCTTTACCAGGGTGGTAAAGTATCTCATAGTCATACTCTTTAAGCAACTCTAGCCAACGTCATTACCTCATATTCAATTCTTTTTTAGCAAAGAGATATTAAAGACTTTTATGATCGGTGAAAAGTTTGCACTTCTTGCCGTAAAGATAATGCCTCCATATCTTTAATGTGAATACTACCGTTTCAACTCCAGATCATGAGTGGGGTAGTTATTTTCATGCTCTTTCAATTATCTCGATGCATATGTTATCACATTATCCTTTTGGGTGAAAACAAAACCTAAACCAACTCCAGATGCATCGCTATAAACTACGAAGTCTTCAACTCCTTCAGGTAAAGAAAGAATTGGTGCTTCATATAACTTCTTCTTTAGCTTCTCGAATGCTTCTTCGTGTTTTTCTCACTCCATGTATATCTAGCTCCCTTACGGGTCATAGTTGTAAATGGAGAAGCTATCGAAGAAAAGCCTTGGATAAACCTTCGGTAATATCCAACTAATCCTAGAAAGCTTCGAATCTATGTGGGGCTTTTTGGTCGTTTCCACTTCATCACAGCTTCAATCTTAGCTGGATCAACCATTATTCCTTCTTGGTTGACCACATGACCCAAGAATTGAACGTCTCGAATCCAAAAATCACATTTGGAGAACTTTGTGTACAGTTTCTTCTTCTTCAAAACTTCTAACACTTCTCGTAGGTGCTTGCCATGCTCCTGTTGGCTCTTTGAGTAAACCAAAATGTCATCTATGAACACTATCACATATTTATTGAGGAATGGTTTACAAACCCTGTTCATCAAATCCATGAATGTTGTTGGAGCATTGGTTAGTTCAAATGACATAACCAAGAACTCATAGTGTCCATATCTTGTTCTGAATGCAGTTTTCTCAATATCTTGCTCTCTTACTCTCAGCTGATGATATCCTGACCTAAGATCGATCTTTGAGAAATAGCTCAAACCTTGCAGCTGATCGAACATATCATCAATCATTGGCAATGGGTACTTGTTCTTTACAGTTTCCTTGTTTAGTTCTATGTAGTCTATGCATATCCTCATGATTCCATCTTTCTTCTTCATGAATAACACTAGAGCTCCCTGTGGGTGATGAACTACGTCTAATGAAACTGTTGTCCAACAACTCTTGAAGTTGCGTCATAAGCTCATTCATATTTTTCGGTGCTAATCGGTATGGTGCTTTTGCTATTGGCATTGATCCTGGCAACAAGTTTATTTGAAACCCTACTTGTCTATCAGGGGGCAATCCAGGAATATTTCGGGAAAGACTTTGTAACGGCCTAAGTTTTCAAAAGAAATTTTTTTCATCTTTAAACAATTAAAATATTTTTAGTAAACCACAAAATCTCAAGAACAATTGTTTTCAAATTCATAATATCAACATTTTTATTTCAAATATCAGAGTGTCCCATAAAACGCTTGCGAGAGTGTATGTTGCGTCATTAAGCCTTGCCCTTTCACTTAGGCTCAGAAGTACTTGAAACAATCAACAAACTATAAGCTAAATCTTAGTGAGTTCCCCATAGCATACCCCACACAATCAACATAATCACATAATCCATATTAGCTATGAAAGCTACATAAACCATATAAGCCATGCATACAACATATAAGGATGCCATGGGAACCCCTACATTGTCTTTACTACCAAGAAATATCATACAAGCTAAACATACAAATATACTAGAATGCAATCGAAACCTTCCAAGGTCATACACTAATGCCATGGGAACCCCCGCATGGTCTCAATCTGTAATGCTCGTAGATCCAGGCTAGTCAATTTAGAGATAATAAGGGTCGAAAACGACTTTTCGACAAAAGATTATTTAGAATAAATAATATTAACCAAGTTGTAGAATACGTCTCAACGGTTCCGTACATATAAAGAACACCGAAAACCGAGTTATAATGAAGAGGTTATGGTCCGTCGAAGTTTTATAGCAAAACCGGCACGACACCGGGAGACGTAAATAGTGAATTTATGGTAGAGGACTTTTTAGCCTTAGTAATCTAAACAAATGTCGTAGAATATGTTAAACTGAGAGTGTCCATAAAAAGAACGCCCAAATCTGACTTCGTATGAGTAAGTTATGAATTTTCTAACATTTGGCATAGCAGTGTAGGGTCCGAAATTCGAATTTTAGATCGGTCGATTTTTGGCCGACGCAACCTAAAAGAGAATCGAAGATCTCGTTAATATTAGCGCAACGGTAAAAAGACAGACGTAAACGGACGTCGGATGAAGAAGTTATGAATTTTTAACAGAATTTTCTTGTCCCGACCTATTAAAAATATAACTTTAAAAATAAAGTCAAAATTAGCCGACGGAGTCTAAAAGAAAGTTGTAGTGTACAGTCCCGCCTACGCGTGGATGTAAAAAACATCAAAAATGGAGTTCTTATGAACGAGTTATAAATTATAATAGCATATTTACGTATTAAAATAAAGTATAAATCATATATACATATACATATATATATACAAATGTATATATCATTAGAAAGGTATCGACGATGCGGTCATTATAAGACTATTGTTGAGTACTTTCGACATTACTTTAGTACAAATATCGTTAAATCTATTTAAAATAGTAATATGAAGGGGTGTTTAGTCGTTTATATAACTATAAGGTCATTAAGTAATTGTGGAGGGTAGTTTTTGTAAATTCAATTACTATAAATAAGAGCCTCTAGCTCTCATATTTCTTGCACCATTCTCTTGATTCAAGAGTCTTTCTCTTCTTATCCCCCAAGCATTTCAGTCCCTCGTGATTCGACTTCTCTTTCTGTAGTTTTAGTATAGTAAGGTGAGCACTGAAGCGCTGCACGAATCTTTCTTAGAAAGATTCGGCGACGAAGTTCTGCCCCTGCAGAGTCCGACTCCTAGCTAAAACCCCCTTGTAAGTAAGTTATGCCTACTATATTTTAATATAGCTTATATTTAAAATTAGTATTGTTATTATGAACTTATAATAAATATTTGAGCTATTATTATGACTTATATAAGTGTCGTTATAATATCTTTTTAACTACTTGCGGTATGGGTAATCTGGTTTAAAGGGCCGCATAGGTTTGTTGGATTTCAGAAGGGCTATATGCCAAAATGGTCCTGCCCTCCGGTGTTTTATGTCTGGCCCCTGTCTGTACATAGTGGTTGAAAAGTATTGTTTAAAAGCTTATATAATAATAATAATAATAAAAATAATAATAATAATAATAATAATAATAATAATAATAAGACTACTAATTAGTCACGGCAAATATTAGACTAAAATCTAGTGGTAATAATACTAGGTTTCGTCGAAGGAAATTATTTTAAAGTAAACGAAGCGTTGTCCGAGTACCAAGTCACCACCTTATCAAGTGAGTGCATAGGCTCTTTCATCTTACACATAGATATGAAGTATTTTATATAAATTACATGCTATGTGTGCATATTATCTGGATACTTGATGTCTATGCTGGATGAATGATTTTATATATGTTTTAAATGATTTAAACTATATATTTATTTTATATCTACAAATATGTTAGGATAAAACATGGGTAGATGAAATAGCGTGTGATGAAATAAAATGATGAAAGATAGGTGATGATAATTAGGTGATGATAGATAGGTGATGATGAATCGGTGATGTAGGATGAAAGATACTATAACCTTGCCCGGAAATTTGGAGATGTAGTCATCAACCAGAGTACAGATGGCGACCACGGACTATTATAGACAACCTCGTGGAAACACCAGGAGGCTCATAACCTGTAGGTGATGAATTACGCGTTCAGGCGATGTTGTAACTACGTATTCATGTGATGATACTCTAACTCTTACTATGAATTACGAGTTCATGTGATGTTGTAACTACGTATTCATGCGATGATACCCCAACCCTTACTAGGCATGTATGGAGGGAGTAATGCCCGAATCATTGTTGTATATGGGATGTAGGAGATGATCCTTAGGAAAAGTCCTTAGGAACGATCATATAAGGAAATGCGATGTAAAGAGATGAGTGGTAAATACGATATAGGAGATGACCCTTAAGATAGTTCTGTAGGGAATATTAAATGAAGAAAATGGGGATGGGTAATCGGGTTAATTGTTTGACATCATGTATTATGTGAAGAAAAAAATTAACTATATTATTGTGGGTTGAAAACCCTATGTACTCACCAGGTTTCCCAATCTGACCCACTCAGTTTAATTGTATCACAGGTGTCGATATAAAGCTACACTACACTGAGAGATTAAGGAGATGTAAATCTTTAGTGATAATGAATGTAAGCTCTGTGTATGCTAATGTTTCTGTATTGACGATGACATCCCAAATGTTTTAAAATGAATAGAAATATTTTTCTTCGGAAATACTTTGATAACGTATTTATCATGTCTTACTGGGAACAAATTCCGCAACATTTTTATTAAATGAGGTACTCTGCTTTTTATAAAGAATAAACAAAATCGGTCTTTTCTGGCCGTAAAAATGGGGATGTCACAGTTGGTATCAGAGCATTAGTTTAAGCGAACTAGGAATATGGATTTATTTTTAGACTTAAACTTAGAATGCTAAGCAATGATGTTGAGGAGTGTGTCTAATAAATTTTAGGAAAGTACACCTAAATAGACACGAGCACTAGCTCATTTAGGGAAGATGCATAAATTGCTTTATGTGCTTAATGATTGTGATGTTTTATGATATTATCATTTGATCGGATCTATGGTCTATTGCCGACCGGATCTGGAAATTTTATGTGTTCAGATTTCTAAACGTTTGATTACGGTATTAGAACTGGTATGTAACTTTCGGAGTAATAAGGAGGATTTCACGTCTAAATCTTCTCTATCTATATTCTTGTCTCGATGCACTGAATGCATGCTTCCGTGAAAATAACGTCATGGTGAAGACTCATAGAGAATTGAGTAAATAAAGGAAATGAAAAGTCTTATGATAGTGAATGACACCTATCGGAAGATATCGTAAGAGTGGTATCTTGCCTTTAGAATATGTCAGGCAGTACGTTTAGAGGAGTACAGTACGTCCAAAGTACACCTTCGATTAACGGGATGATGGAACAATTGGTGTAATTCCCGAAGTTGTCCCATCGTATGGCATTTCCACCACCAACCGAGTTGAAGCAGAATTGATGATTGAAGATACGCATGGAAGAAGTCCTAGTAGAGTCTAGGAAAAACTATATGATTGTTTGGACACATTTGTATGTGTTAAAATTGTTTTTGTGATAATAACTTGGAGAACTGCGAGACAATACTTGGGACGAGTATGAGTAGGTGTGAATGGTAGTAGAGGCCTATACTACCGGAAGCACAGGACTCACGCTTGGATTAGGGAAAGTCACAAGGTTACCAAGAAGCTAGTAATTGATATCGTTTTATTCAAATATGTCGTTACCATCATTTCGGTAATGACTAAGAAGATGATTGTTATTCCGACCCTAGTGGTCATATCGAATTGAGTCTGACTACGATAAGTATGTTACGTGGTTTAGAGAAACAGGTTTGATGTAGCATCTGACTTAAGCCAGAAGATTGAAATAAAAGATCATCGAAGCGATCGGTAGAGGTACCGCGATAGTCTCTTGTAGCTAGAAATTCTACCTTTTAAGATGTGATTAGAACATGAAGGAAGGTATAGTCTGTTCTGGAATTTGAAATAAAAGATAATCAAAGCGACCAAAACCCCTAATCAGCTCACCGAGATCACTCAAGATCCCAAAAACGGGTGAACCTTGCCTGACTCGTTGAGTTGGCTAAGAAACTTGTCGAGTCCCTTCAATCCTTTTCATGTTCACTCCTTTCTAGTGGAATTCAAGACTCCAACACTACTAGAAAACAACCCTTTAATGACGTGCAAACAATGACACGCAGTGATTTACGATACGAAAAAGCGTGCGCCCTAAAAATAATGTCATCTATTCTAAAATTTGAAGGATAGATGACACGTATTTATGCGTGCCCTGAAATTAGTGTCAAAAAAGAAAAAAAAAAGAAATACGGAGGGCACCTATCATAAAAACCGTGTCGTGTAAAGGTGTCGCTTTATATTTTTTAAGAAGGCGCGTTCTCAGTATTTTTTTTGGGAAATGAAATCCCAAAAAAATTAAATACCCCGCCTGATACTCCTTCTCCTTCTAAAATCCTCTGATATGAACCCTAAATCATTCATAACCATTTTCCATTCCCAAAAATATTAAACATCCCACCTACTACGACTCCCCAAATCACCATAAATCATAAATCCCTAAATATTAAGAACCCTAATTTGTTCTTGAGAAACGGTGCCTTAGATCAAAAACAATGAATTCAACTTTGAATTAGTTCAGGTTTTCTCAATCAAGAACCTCCCCATTCTATAACTCAAAAAAAGCATCAATGCATGCATATTGCACCTACACTAGAGTTAGCCGTTCGTTATCCCATATGGTCATTGTCACAGCCTCAGGCTTTATCAACTCCTTCCGCAAGATCTTTCTCATAAATTCTATCAATCCTAACCTTTCTCTCAATCAAGAAACCCTAACCTTTCTCTCTATTCACGAGCCAGTAAACGCGGCAAAGAAGATCAACAACAAAGACCAACTGGTTCGATTTCTCCCTAAAACTAGTACAACTTCTCCTAAATCCGACTTCACTCCACTCTATGAGTTTGTTTTCTCCCTAATCGATGCATCCACCTTCACGTCTCTCCCCCTCCATCGAGTTTTCTCTCATCTCTCTCCTCCATAGATGAATATTGTTCTTTCTTCTTTGTTTGTGCTTCCTTGTTGCAGGTGGTCTCGGTAGTGTTTGATAGTTGGAAACAAAAGCAGCAGTGAGTATACAGCAGGTCTTCCATTCCAAAAAAAAACTTTGCACTTAATAGATAAGGTTAATTCCACATAAGGGATGGAGCCAGAAGATGTGGGTGATAAGAAATGAAATCATTGTGTTGGGCTGAAGTTCTGTTTTATGTTGCGTCTTTTGGGCTCGTTAGATTAGCCTTTTTATTCTCCGGTTTGGGCCTGTCCAACCGAGAGTCTTTTATGTATTGTATATAAGTTAATGCTTGGATGCATATTAGGTTAAGATTCTAGAGATTATCGAAATAGCGATTTATCAAGAGAACAATATTTTCCAGTAATCATTCTTGTAATCTTCCAATCCTTTACAGTTGATGTTCTTAATCGAGCTCTTCTAAGGATTTTATTTAATCATTCGACTCGTTTGATTCAAGCTGTTTGTTCTTATTATTGCGTTCTGCCTTGTTATTAATATAGTGTTCTTGCTGTTTCATATTGATATACTTGTTCAAGATCTAATCGATCTTCATAGATTAAAAGTTGTTTTTAATCCCATCAATTGGTATCAGAGCAGAAGGCTGTGTAATCGATACACATCTTTTCTGTGAAAAAGATTTCCATTAGGGTTTTCCGCAATCATCTATATTTATTGAGCCGTCATCTTAATTGACGTATCTTAGTATTTATTGTTTTGCCCTAATCTGCTTTATTACAAGTCTGATCTTTGAACAGGTTATTACGATCATAATGGACGCAACGCAATCAAACCCTATTAATATTTCCAACAGCATTGGTTCGACGACAAAAATTCCAATCTTATACACCCATGACTATGAAGTGTGGGCACATCATTTTGAAGATTACATGATTGGATCGGAGGACAATGGTTTTCTCATATGGGAAGCCATTATCAATGGACCGTTTTCTCATTCCGCGACATCCAGAGTTATTAAGACGCAAAAAGAATACAACGATCTGCTTAAGGACGTGACGAATATTGCGCAAGATGAAAAAGACAAATTCCAGTGCAATATTAAGGCACTGAGGTTGATCAGATTCGCCCTTCAGTCCGACACTTTCAGACTGGTCAGCTCATGCACTACGGCGAAGGAAGTGTGGGATAGACTTCGCGAACTGTACTCCACAGACGAAGATCTTGAACATTCTATTCAAACCTTGCTTCTATCTGAGTTTGGAGAATTCAGGCAAGGGGCTGAAGAAACTGTGACCCAGACGTTTGATCGCTTCAATCATCTTCTCAGCAAGATGATCAAACACGATATTGAAAGGAAGCTCATCGAACAAAAGGTTACTTTCTTGAACGGACTGCGATCTGAATGGAGAGCAGTTGTTTCCACCGTCAAAGCCCATGAACAATTTAAATCATACTCTTTGGCAAAACTGGTGGGTATTCTAAAGTCCCAAGAGAAGATTGTGGTTCAAGAGAAAAATGTTGTCTCTAGTCTTGGTTCGTTGGCCCTCCTATCTAAAAGTAAAGCTGTGATGGAGGATGAAGAGCTCAATTTAGAAGAATATGACCTCTCAACTGAGGATTATGCCATGATGGTATCCAATCCTAAGAGGTTCATAAAGAAGAGATTTCCCAACAACAAAAACCGAAACTGGCAGGGGAGTTACAGCTCTGAAAAGGCGAACAATGAACCAAAGGCTGAGGAGTCCAAGAAGGAACCGAAGGCAGATGGCGATTCTGGAGTAAGCTGTTTTTACTGTGGTGGCAAGAACCACTATGCTAAGGACTGTGTTCTTAAAAAGATGGCTGAAAAGGATGACGGAAAGGATGAGGAAGCCGTGCTGCAGAAGAGATTGGATGAGTTGAGAAAGAAAAAGTCTACCGCTAACCCTTCTATTAATGCTCTTATTGTGCAGGGTTCGGTTAATGACGATGAGTTCGGTAGCACCGAAGTTTGGTCTACTGACTCAGAAGACGAAGAAGTGAGGAAGCCTACTCATGGAAAGGTTTATATGGCTAAGGAGGAAAGCAGTGGTGGAAAATGCTTCATGGTGTCAAGCGCATCTCAGATGAGGGGATACAATACCGATGGAGGAAGCAATGGACCGAAGGTGCAGGAAGATATGTGCTTCACGGCCAAACCACTCAGCCAACAGTTCAATGAGCTTGATGAACTGATAAAGAAGGTACAATCTATTTTCATTTCATCTAAAGTACCATCATCCTCATATGAGAAAGAACTAAAAAACGTTAACACAAGAATTTCTCATTTAGATAGTAGCTTAACTCAAACTCGAGTCACCAATTCTAACCTGACTGATCAATTAAGCAGGGTGGCGTCGAAGAGTGAGGAGCGGCGTATGTGGATTGAGTTAAAAGAGTCGGAATTAATTAAAGTCAAAGACGAAAACATTTATTTGCAGAGAGACAATTTGAAATTGTTAAAACAACGAAGTGTTTTTTGTTTAATAGCTAAACGTTTATATTCCAATATTACTCAGCTTCACTTAGACTGTGAGATAGGCAAGAAGATCCACCGTATGATTTTACCATTCCTAGAATTCAAGGAGGATGAAATTGATGCCGAAGCTTACAATTGTGAGAGTGTGATTTCGTCTGATGATGTCAACCCAACTTATCAGATTGGACTGGACAAAATTGAGTCCTTCATTAAATCCAAAGACCATAAGGACATGCTCAAAAATCTTTTGGACGAAAATGACAGACTTAAACTGAGAACCGAAACCATACAAAAGTTTGACTCTCTAAACGCCAAAGTAAGCTCAGAAAATAAAATCGATGTTGAAAATGCATCTGAGCTTAACGAGGACGAAAACATGAGTGAAATTTCTGTAGAGGATACGGTTGACTGCTCAGAATTTGTTAAAAGCGAAACTAAAAACCACAAAAATCTTATTTCTGAAAATTCAGTGGAATTCGCTAGATTGTCCCAACAAAAGTCCCCGAAATTAGTAGAAAAGGCTGTTGTGTATCAAAAGGTCAGGACCACTCCGAATCAGGTATACAAAGTAACTGGAGTAACGAACATCAAACAGCTGAACTCACGGCTATTGTTAACGAAGACAATGCTGATGGCTGTGATGAGTTCTTCTGGGAAGCTCCTATTGACAATGGAAATGAAACCGTCGGCCTATCTAAAAGAACCTCTTGGATGAAGAAAGGGAGATACATACCTGAACCCTTGAACAAGCCTGATAATTTCAGTGAACCAAGCACAAGTGGTACAAAAGATACTCCTCAAGAGGTTGATTGTTCAGCAAAAGAAGATATTCCTTCAATGCCAACAGCCCGAAGTGAAACTTCATCAGATACTCCTTCCACTTTCTCAGGGCAAACTGAATCTTCTTCAAACATTCCCTCTGCACCCTCAGCTCAAAGAAAAACTCCTAAAGTTCAAAAGGAACCAGCAAAGGTGACATCAAAAGCGAAAGCGAACGTTCATCATCAACCTAAACAGATGAGGGATAAAAAGATAGAAAGGAACCTAAGATACAGGAAAAACCTTTCTGAAAGGAAACAATTCTGGCACTCCCAGAATGCATACTATTCACACAAAGACAAGAATCTGAAGTATGAAAACAATCCCGTAAGAAAGCCTGATAATTCCAACAACCGAAAGTCAAGGTTCGGTTCGCAAGAAGATACCAACCGAAAGTCAAGGTTCGGTTCGCATGAAAATACCAACCGAAAGCAAAGGTTCGGTTCTGAAAAGGATTTCAACCGAAACCAAAGGTTTGGTTCCAAGAACAACTCCAACCGAACTCAGAGGTTCGGCTCTGAAGTCAGACGAGAACAAGACTCAAAGGTTAAACCCACCAACGATCAAAAGCAAAAGGGTCACCTAGAGTCATCAGCAAGGAAGTCCTCCCCATCCAAATTCTCTCGTTCTAACTCTTCTTGTCATTCTACTTCTACTCATTCATCTCCATCTTGCTCTAAAGCTAATCCCACTTTTCCTCAAAAACCTCATTCATCAGCTGAACAGAAGGGAAAGCGAAAGGTCGATGAATCCAAGCCTGAGCCCACAGGAAACCAACCTAATCTTAACAAAATAAAAGTATTCACCATTAAAAAGAAAGATGAAACAACTTTAATTAAAAGAACATATCTTGTTGACATCTCTCTAACTATTCCTGTTCCCATGAAAACCTTACATGGACCCAAGAAACTTTGGGTTCCTAAATCTGCTTAATTTTTGCAGGTTATAAGTGACGAGCAGTTTGACGAAGAATGGTACATCGACAGTGGCTGCTCACGTCACATGACAGGGAGGAAAGAGGAACTCAGGGAATACAGATCTCTTGCAAATGGTGGCAACGTTAAGTTTGGAAATAACTCTTTCGGCACCATAAAGGGATATGGGATGATAACGAATGGTGATTTTACCATTAGGAAGGTGGCCTATGTGGAAGGACTTCAACACAACCTCATCAGTGTATCTCAGCTTGTTGGAGGTACAGGTCTCAAAGTTTCATTCGATGATGAAGGTTCTGAAATCATAGAGAAAAAGACAAAGAAAGTGATTCTGAAGTCAGAGCGAAAGGGTGAAATGTTTCCGCTGAGATACAAAGAAACCACTCGAATTGCTCCATATCGATTTGTGTGGTCCTTCATCTATTGAAAGCATCGGTGGTAGCAAGTACATTCTTGTTGTCGTTGATGACTTCTCTAGATTTACATGGGTGTTCTTTCTAAAGCTCAAATCTGAAGCGACTCAAAAGCTGAAAGTATTTATCAAGCAAATTGAATTCCAGCTAAAGAAAGTCGTTCGCAACATCAGGAGCGACAATGGTCTCGAATTCAAGAACAGGGAGTTTGAAGAGTTTCTTGCAGAAAAGGGAATTAGCCATAATTTCTCAGCTCCCTACACACCACAGCAGAACGGAATAGTCGAAAGACGAAACCGATCTCTGTGTGAAGCTGCCCGAACTATGCTAAGTTTCGCTTCCTTACCTCTTTATTTTTGGGCTGACGCTATTTCTGCTGCTTGTTATACTCAAAACAGGTCATATCCCAACAAGCAATTCACGCTCACACCATATGAGATATTAAACAACAGGAAGCCCAATGTGAAATTTTTCCACGTTTTTGGCTCAAGGTGTTTCATCTTTAATTCTAAAGAACACCGCAACAAGTTTGATGTAAAAGCCGACGAGGGAATCTTTCTGGGTTACTCACTCACTTCAAAGGCATACAGGGTCCTAAACAAACGATCAAGAAGAATTGAAGAGACATACTATGTGACCTTCGACGATAACTATGTCAAGAAGCTACAGGCCATAGATGACACTGCCAGTGAAATCTTTCCTCAAACTGTCCAAGTCACTGTCTCAATCGCCAATCTGTACGAAAATTTTCTGGAACTATTTGACGAACCTGAAAAAGCTTCTCTCTCCGAAGCAGGTGCAGCCGACAACAAAATAGATCATATGAAGCAGATTGTCGAAGATGCTGCAAGAAGAATGCATGAAGAAGAATCGCCTACTAATGAATCTCCAACCAACAATGCTTCAGTCGAGGGGGAGCCAAGTTCACATGTCCAGGGGGAGCCTAGCTCACATGTCCAGGGGGAGCCAAGCTCTACTACTTCAACCGAAGGTCCTTCATCAACCGAAGGTAACTCTCCAACCGAAGGTGCCCCTCCAAACGAAGGTGCTTCAATGCCTGAAAATCCAGCACCACAAGAAACCCCTGAACCTCGTGTTTCTCAAGACTCATCAATTGAGGGGGAGCATGATGATATGACGCTTGATTTCGATAGCCAATCTGAGCCTGAAGAGATGATCAATGCTGAACTAGATCCAACCTTCGATCCGAATTACCCTCCTCTTACAAAATGGACCAGAGATCATCCTATCTCTCAAGTAGTTGGTGATGTATCTGAAAAGGTTCTGACCCGATCTCAACTGAAGGCAAAACAGACATCCTTATTCTCAAAGGTTGAGTTTTGTATGTTTAACTCATTTGTATCAAAAGTTGAACCGAAGACAGTGAACACTGCCCTCGATCACTCTGATTGGGTTCAAGCAATGCAAGACGAACTAAACGAGTTTGAAAGGAACAAAGTCTGGCGCCTCATTCCAACTCCTCCGGATGCTTCAGTTGTTGGTCTCAAATGGGTTTTTAGAAACAAAATGGACAAGGAAGGTAATGTCATAAGGAACAAGGCTCGTTTGGTTGTCAAAGGATACTGTCAGGAGGAAGGAATAGATTACGAAGAGACGTTCGCTCCAGTAGCTAGGCTAGAATCGGTTAGAATATTTCTGGCCTATGCTGCTCACAAAAACTTTGAGGTCTTCCAAATGGACGTCAAGTGCGCATTTCTCAATGGAGAACTTGAAGAAACTGTGTATGTGGAGCAACCTCCTGGGTTCGTGAACGAAAAGTATCCAAATCATTGCTACATTCTGGATAAAGCTGTGTACGACCTCAAACAAGCTCCGAGAGCCTGGTATGAAACGCTTACAAAATTTTTAAAGATGTCCAAATTCAAACAAGGTTCGGTTGACCCAACCTTCTTTCGCAAAAAGGAAGGTAACCACCTTATGATAGTTCAAATTTATGTCGATGACATCATCTTTGGCTCTACAAATCCCAGCTTAACAGCTGAATTCAGAAAGTTGATGGAGACTAAGTTTGAAATGAGCTCAATGGGTCCTATTAATTTTTTCCTTGGTTTAAATATAAGACAGGGACCCGAAGGCATCTTTATCAATCAGGAAGCTTACACAAAGACTCTCCTAGCGAAGTTTGGAATGATGGGAGACTCAAAAGTCAAAGTCCCAATGGCATTCGGCACCAAACTTACCCCTTCACTGGATAAACCGGCTGTCGACATCACGCTCTATCGTCAAATGATTGGCTCACTGATGTATCTAACTGCTAGCAGGCCTGATATCATGTTCTCTGTATGTTATTGTGCTCGATTTCAGGCTAACCCACGCGAACCTCACATGCTGGCAGTGAAGAACATCCTACGCTATCTTAAGCGAACCGCCTCCTTAGGTCTATGGTATCCGTCTAACTCTGGCTTCTTCGTTCAAGCCTATTCTGATGCTGACCTTGGAGGATGTGGACTCGACCGCAAAAGCACAACTGGTGGCTGTCAATTTCTTGATGGGAAGTTGGTCAGCTGGCAATCCAAGAAACAAACATGTGTGTCGCTGTCTACTGCTGAAGCGGAATACATTGCCGCTGCATCCTGCACATCACAAGTGATTTGGATCCAGAGTCAACTTCGAGACTATGGACTCAATATGAAGAAGATCCCTCTATATTGTGACTCTGAAAGTGCAATTAGGATCTGTCATAACCCGGTGCAACACTCTAAAACCAAACACATAGCACTGAGGTATCACTTCATCAAAGATCACGTGGAAGATGGAAATGTCGAAGTTCACTTCGTAAGAACCACTGATCAACTGGCTGACGTCTTCACCAAAGCTCTTCCAGAAGCATCATTCAATAAAATTTTGCAAGGGCTAGCTATGATGGAATCAGAGTCAGTACCTCACACTACCTCTCGATCTCAAACGTAAGAAGCGAATCCAACCGAACGTTCGGGTTCGGTTCAACCATTTCACTCGCTCATTTCTTCAAAGGTAGTTTCTCCATATTGTATATTTCTAGTGCAAAATTTGTTTTTCTTTATGTAAAAAGTTTTTTTTTATTGCATATCTAAACCCCTTGGTTTCTTAAAATTTTTTCCAAAACCGAAACCTCCAGAAGGTTCGGGTTCGGTTTTCCAAAATTTTAGTGAACCGAAACCAACCGAAGGTTCGGGTTCGGTTTTCCAAAATTTTAGTGAACCGAAACCAACCGAAGGTTCGGGTTCGGTTTTTCAAAATTTTCCTGAACCGAAACCAACCGAACGCTCGGGTTCGGTTTTTCAACTTTTTCCAACCTAAATCAACCGAACGTTCGGGTTCGGTTTTTCATTTTTCTTGCAACGTTTTTTTTTTAATCATATTTTTTTTTAACTCTTTTATAATTTTTTTATGTCTTATTTTTTATTTTTTTTTTTTAATTTTAATTTTTTTTCTTCTCAATTTCAAAAAAATCCAAAAATATTTTAATTTTTTTGTGTGTGCTCATTCGTTTATGGGGATATATTTGATGACTTACTTAAGTGTCCCTAGAAGCATGCTGCTGTATGTGTCCCAAGCCTCATAAGATTTTGAATAATAGCATTTATGACCTGGTATACACAAATCTTGTCTTCCTAATAAGGCTAACTCATTTATTCTAATCGTGAGCTACCTCACTCTTTTCTCACATGAGTTCAGAGTCTCCTGCTTGGTCCTTATGTTCGCAGCAGAGGTACTATGTCTTCTTTCACCATCCCCATTATACTTCTCCATAACATTCGTATCCTCACTGTAACCCTTGAGACTCTCAGCAACTACCACTGAGGTTTATGGTTACACAACATCTGTGTTTATGATCTTAGCTTCGTGCCACTACGAGCTGAGTGAAACCCAAAATTCAACACCAACGAATTGACGGTGACCAATTAACTTGATCAAGTTTTCACCAATGAATTAACGAATGTACCTTCATGAAATCTCATTTTTTTTTTCCTTTTTGCGTGGTTCCAATGAAATTGTTACACACCATGACATTTCTTCCCAAGGGATCCAGTTTTAAATTTTTATCTGAGATTTCATATTAATCCAAGCCACTACAAAATTAACTCAAACCTACTTGTTCAACAGACTACACTGGTCTCACAAGTACTTTGTTCACGTTCGTTCTTATATCAGGAATTGAATTGTTGAATCAAAGCGAAACCACCCTTAATTTGCCTTATTTAAAGAAGCCTTTCAACATTTATTGATAAATGTTTGATCGAAATTCAACGGGATTCCACACTAACACTTTGAGGTCTCTCTTGACCTTGAAGGAAGAGATTCGTGCCCGGGATCATCAGTTTCGTGTCATAATTGACATCACAGATCATTCCAAAAAGAGTTGCTTTATTTCTTTATCTTTTACACTCTTTGCACGAAAATCCTAGATTTTCAAAAATTCCGTTACTAATTATTTTACAGGTTGGATAATCAATGGATGGTTAATACTGAAGTTGTGGTTGCCAATAATCCACGTGGGCATTTTATTCAAAAGGTGGCGTTTAAAAGAAAAGGGATAAGTTCAAAAGGTTGCTGACGCGGCGGGAGTTCAAAGGATAGATATTCAAACGACGGTAAAAAGGAGGGCGCGTGAATTTGAAGAAGCCACGCTTTTTCTGACACTTATTGGACGCGTGTGCAGTATTGAAGCGTCATCTATCTGGCATTAATGGCGCGTGTGGAAATGGAAACGGTTTCTCTCTCTGAACCGGCGCTTATTGGGCGGCGTGATCCTAGGAATCTGACACTCTCTCTCCTACGTGATCATCGCACGTCCCAACTGTCACCAATCAGTCACTCTAAAACCCTTCCGTATTTCAATAAGAGATTTGAAACGATCTTTCTCTCTCCTATCACCTACTATAAAAAGCCATCAACACCACCTTTTACCTCTTTACTGCCCCCATAATTCCCAAAGCAAAATTACTCCCAAAACTCTCTCCCGGTCATCTTCTTCTCCACACCTGCAACAATGGCTGAATCTTCATCCGTTCATGCTACTTCTCAGATTCTTCCCATCAGACCTCAACAATGCCTTGTCATTGATCTGAACCCACTAGCCTATGATCCCTACATGTCGCCGGTTATCGAATGCCTCAAGTTCTCCCAGCTTGCTCCGGCATTGTCCAGAATTGAAACGGTGCCAATGGTGGCTCTATCTCAGGTCTATGCGACGGCCTACTACGACAAGGGCGTCGACCGGATATTTTTCGAAGTGGCGGAACACAAGACGTCGATTTCTCGTCCCCGCTTCTGCACCATGCTTGGGTTTGCTGCAGACCCATCACGTGTTAACCCGGAGACGATTCCGGTTGGCATGTTATACAGCATGTTCTACAACATGGGCTACACGGAAGTTCTAACCTCCGTCGCAAGGTTCAAGAAGTCATGCCTACCGCCCCTGTGGAATGGGTTATTTACAGTTCTCTTCAAGGGACTGTCTGAGAGGAGCTCAGGATCGGACGGGGCCAGTCGTCTTTTCCTGTCAATCATGTATGGGGTGTACAACGGGATCAACCTCGATTATGGGTTTGTCCTTTGGCAACAGCTGATTCAGAGCCTTTCTTCCACTTCTCGACACTCGGAAGTGTCGCTGGCCCGGTTCTGGATCCTGATCACAAGATGGGCCATGGACAGGTTTGAGGTCCCAACTGCTGACGGTGCACCGATGTCTTCTGTTGGTACGTTCCACACCAAGAAGATCATCGTATCCGATGCATCGAAATTCTCCTTCATTGGCTCAATTCCGGAGTCGATGTGTGGAAGTGTGCCATCAGACAGCAGTATGATCAACGCGATCAAGGAGTTAGGGCCATCTGGTCCAAGGGAACTGACACCGGACATGCTGCGATCCATCCATGATGCCGACAAGCCGGTGGCCAAGGGTAAGAAATCAGACAAGGGGAAGAAACCATCCAAAGCCCCCAAACCTTCTCCCAAGAAGCGCAAACAACCGAAGGCTGCTTCGTCACCAAAACCGAAAAGGAGGAAGACCCAACAAAAGCGAAAGCTAGTCCTTCCCTCCTCATCAAGTGAATCCGAAGGTGGGAGTTCGGACTCTGAGGGATCTCAAGGAGACGGATCTCCACAAAGAGGCAACACACCCCCTCGGTCCCCAACCCCGGAGATGGAACTTCACCAATCCCCAGTTCCTTCCCCTCCACCCACAATACCTATTTCCATTCCCACCATAAACCCTACTATACCACCAACCTCATTTCCTATACCACCACCCATATTCACCACATCAACCGAAACACCACCTGTTACCGAAACCCCACCCGTAACCGAACCTCCACAAACCGAAACCCATACACCACCACCACCCGAAACTCATCCCCCACCCACTCAACCTGAACCAACTAAACCAATAACACCCCCAGCTTCACCACTACCCCAATCTCCAGAAGACGCCTCCGACGGCGATGATCAATACCTTGGTGGTGATCACATGAACTATGATTCGGTCTATTACAGTCCGTTTCAAGTTCAAAGTGATGAGGAGGATGATGCTCCAGTGACAAAGAAGCATCTTCGCGAGCTTAACGAGAAGGTTGATCAACTTCTCGCCTCCTCTTCCAACCACCAGTCCTCTTTATCTGAAGCCGCTCTTCAGAAGATCGTTGATGCCTTCTCCAAGGCTCAACATGATTCAATGGCCTCAGCAACTGCTGCGATAGACGCCTCCACCCGAGCTTGTGAGGCTGCGACCGAAAAAGTCGATAAACTATTCCATGACGCTACAATCCTGCTGCAGTCTATGCAGCAAAGCGCCGAAGCCACCAAAACAACTCTGGAACCAGTTGTTAATCAATTGGCCCAGTTTATAAAGACAGAGTTATCCTCGTTCGCTACCCTCAGACAAAACCTTAGCGACGACAACTCGGCACTCCGTGCCTCCATCGATGCCCGCTTGGCAAAGCTACAAGAAGATCTTGCGGCTGAAAATTCACTGATGGACATCCTGGCAAGTAAGACTACTGCCCTCAAGATCAAGAGCACCCAACTTTCCAACTCCGAACAACAATTGGAGGCTCTTCGATCCGAAAGGGAAGTCATCAAGACGTGTGTTTCGGATGTCCACGCCGCTCTATCCAACATCCTGGAAGCACACGACCCCATCCTCAATCACTCAGTAAGGCGTACTCTCGCTGAGAAACTCTCTCCGGCCATGGACCTCTTAAGTAAAATTGAAGGCCTACCCAGTTTCGTGTCCATTCCGAAACAAGGGGGAGATGAGAAGAAAGGATCGAAACCCCCTCCTTCCTCCAAAGCTACTCACACAACCGAACCACCCCCAACTGGTCATGCCTCGGGTTCGGGTGTGAAGGACAAAGGCAAAAACATAGCAGAGGGAGGAGATGACGATGAAGATGAAGACAAGGAGACTATTGCGGACATGTTAAAGAGAAAGAACAGTCGCAATACTGATGACGATGTCAGTCGTGTGGCACGTGAAGCTGAAGAAGCCGAACGTAAACAAAAAGAAGCCAACGATCTCCTTGAGAGCCGAAAGCTGCTCTTCCCTGCCTGGACCAGGGATCGTTTGATAAAGGAGGCCATAGAAACTCCAAGCATACTATGGCTCGATCCGGTGATATCGTTCGACTGCAACAACTCGGTCGATTCGCAATTTGATATGCCGTTGACTCGAAAGGCGTTCATCTTCCACGCCTTCTCCAACATTTTCGAAGTCCCGCATCCGAACGATGAGCTTGACAGGGAGCTCATTGACTTCTACCTGGAGGCCGCTCGCCCTCAATACCTTACATGGAGCGCCCAGAAGATTGTCAATGTTCGGGTGATGAAGCCGTTTGCCGTGGGGAGATTCACAAACGTCAATTTCAAGCTTATCCGAGGATCTGCAAGAACTGCTCACATGATCTCTCTGGCGGATCTGCCCAATCTGAACCCTCATGATTGGATAGTCTTGTACAACATCTTGCTGACAAACGAAGCCGAATATGGTCCCATCTTAGACCATGTCAAAAGGATGCTGGCATGCTATATCATGGAGGTGGCCCTAATGGATCAGGAGGTTGCCACAGTGTTTAAGAAGAAACCGAAAGTCAAGCCTGTGGGATCGGCCAGTGATCTAAACACGATGAAAATGGGCAAGATAGATTCGAGGCGAAACTCTGTGATGTTCACCAGAGCTGAAGGACAGAAATGTCTGTTCGCGTTAGCTGACAAGCACCTCTACACCACTACCTGCTTGGAACACGTCCTATCAATCGTCAAGCGGTGTAAGGACAATTCGGCTGATGACATCAAGTACTTTGAAGATATGATCAATTGGTACATCCGGTTTAGACAGACCATCCTTTCCATAACCAAATGTCTGTTTAGTACCGTGAAGAAGAAGGTACCAGCTTCAGCCGCCGGCCCAAGTACGAAGTGAAGGTCTCGCTCCAAATTGACGCAAAGGGGGAGATTGTTGGGCTGAAGTTCTGTTTTATGTTGCGTCTTTTGGGCTCGTTAGATTAGCCTTTTTATTCTCCGGTTTGGGCCTGTCCAACTGAGAGTCTTTTATGTATTGTATATAAGTTAATGCTTGGATGCATATTAGGTTAAGATTCTAGAGATTATCGAAATAGCGATTTATCAAGAGAACAATATTTTCCAGTAATCATTCTTGTAATCTTCCAATCCTTTACAGTTGATGTTCTTAATCGAGCTCTTCTAAGGATTTTATTTAATCATTCGACTCGTTTGATTCAAGCTGTTTGTTCTTATTATTGCGTTCTGCCTTGTTATTAATATAGTGTTCTTGCTGTTTCATATTGATATACATGTTCAAGATCTAATCGATCTTCATAGATTAATAGTTGTTTTTAATCCCATCACATTGGAGCCAGAAGATGTGTCTCCTCCACCAGATGAAGATTGGCGAAGAGCTGAAGGGGGAACCAATTTCTATAAAACAGTGCTCTATATGTTCCTTATTTTGGTAATTCTACAATCCCTTTACAATTTATTCGATTTTCGTTTTTTATTTTATATATGTTCATGTTAATTCTAAACATGAATCAATTCACCTTCTTAAATTTTGTGTTTTTTTCCAGGAAATCATCCCCTAGTTTATAAATTTGTATGCCAATTTGTTGAGATATGCGTTTGATTTAGGATGAGGGTGATGGTAGGGCACCTAATTCTCCTTTATCACTAGTCGTTCTCATCCTACCTCATTCTCCAATTCGCATGTTCCAAATTTTACAATTTTCTAGAGAGGGGTAAAATATCAACATGATTTGAATGTCTCACAATGAATAAAGAGAACTTGAATTTGACCTATCTGATGTTTGTACTGAATTGGTGCTATAAATAGATCTGTATACATTAAGAATGAAAAGAACTTGTTCCATTCCATTCCTTTGTGATAAAATTGTATACCTAATTGTTATTATAGAACTTTTATTACTTGTTTCCATCCATAAACAATCTCCAATGTCAATAAGCACCAATTCATCATATTTGGTCCTGTTAGCAGTAATCATAACAGAAAAAAGTAGACAAGTATGAGAAAACACTAAGGAAATTTTGGTTTATTTCCTGCATTGATTGAAGAGGATCTAAAGAACGAACAATCTTAGAACACAAATACAATGGGATGATGATTGTCCTTGGAGCGAGTGGTATACTGCAGAAGACCCTGTAAAAGGTAATAATATATTTGTGTATAATGGGGAAATGTAACTATTTTTTTTTGTTACTGATAATTTCATAGAACGTGCGCAGCTTTTGAACTGGTTGCTATGTGGGGAGAGAAAATGGTGGAAAGCTCCATGGAGATGGTTGACAACAGTAGTGATACTCCTAGTGTTGAGGTGGGCTGACATTTTTTTTTGTTTGTAAGTCGACATTTTTTTTGTTTGTAAGCTTAGAGATTATGATTTATATTTTGTGCTAATGGTTTACTTGTCCAAAGTGCAGGCTAATGAAGAATGTTGTTATCCATCAGGAGCAAAAGCAGAAGGTTTAGTGAAGGAAAGTGACAAGTGAAATAAGCAAGTGAGAGCTCCTTGTTTTTTTATTTATTTATTGAACATTAGGTCTTCCCTGGACTGTTGCTAAAGGACAGGACACTTTCACACCTATCAGCTCCATTGTAAGATTCTCTTTTCTGGTAAATTGTTAATTTGATTAGGATTTGGTTATCTTATTATATTAGTTGATAACTAATAGACATATTTAAATAATTTGCATGTCTTTGTCAAGGGTGCCAGATCCTCCTAGCTTGGAATTGTGGTTAAAGGTAGCCCCACCATTCCATAATAATAATCAAATTTTATATGTCGAAACTAATGTTTTACGGTTTTACCCCTCAGATTGATGGAGAAATAAGACAAAAAGGGTCTACAGTAGATATGATATTTAAGATCCCGTTTTTTATTAGTCACATTATTTCTATTATGACACTTCTTGAAGGCGATGTCATACTCACAGGTAAATTTTCTAAACTAATTTTGTGTTTTTGTTTAACAAAAAAAATCATTTTGTTGCATAAATGAATGCACATTTAACTACCCTAGAAAATATGGCAATCAACTAATTAAATCTAGTTACCTTAACTTAATGAATTATTTGAGTAAGAACACCAAAAGGTGTTGGCCCAGTCAAAGTTGGTCAAAAGATAGAAGCTAGCATAACAAGCATATTGGATGTGCACTTTGATGTTGAAAGGCGTCAAAATATTTAAAAAATCAAAAGATATGCATAAGTTCAAGTGATGATCATCACATGAATATTTCATGAATTATGAGATATGATTCCTTTTACATGTCAATGGATATTTTAATTTGTAGAATCTCATTAAATAACAATTACGGCATGAAAATTGCAAGAATAATAGCATATAATCGTGTAAGTAATTGTATGGGTAAAAGCTTCTAGCCCTAAAAAGCTCTGTATGTGGTTACATTTGAGAATGTTTGTAACTTTTGTGTAATATATGAGGTGTTCTCTTTTTGTACCCTCTTGAATATATCCAATTTCTAATATATGGATCAAATTTTCTCTTTACTTTAGTTGAAACTAGTGATAAGGTTTGCATGGGTCAAATTTTTGTAAATGATCAGTAATTCCATTCCAGACCTTTGTGATTCCATTCCATCATAACTATTTTTGTATTACAAAGCAGAATAAAATGAGCAAATGTTTGCATGAATTGTTGAGTGCTTTGAAAATATACCTAATGATTATCATTTCTCAGGGTAAAATGTCACACCCGATATGCTCATAACAGCAACTGATATGATGAACATGATGCCACCAGAAGTGCTCCAAAAAATGTCCAAAATGGCATTAAATGGATCTGGATCAAATACAGAGTCAGAAGGTCAAGAAAGGGATTTTTCAACTTTTAATGAGGATATTGGTGAGAGTAGCACTTCTAGAGGGGTGTCAAATTCCAGAAATACCCCTCAACCTAGCTTCCCGGGTTCAAGCTTTGATATGCAGGAACAATTAAAAAATCAAATGAAGAATCCAGCTATGCATGAGGTTTCTTAATAATCCCAGTATATGAAATTTATGAATTTATATTTGGTTTAATATGTGTAGATGATGTCATCAATGATGAAAAATATAAGTCCAGATATGATGCAGAAAAAGCTCAACAAGCAATGTCATCTTTATCACCAGAGAGCATTGATAAAATGGTAACCTTCATTTCATTCTTAGATGATCATGATTATTCTTAATTTTTCCATAAATGGAGTAACAAATTTATTTATTGCAAAGTTCAATATTTTAACGAAAGTAAATTGATATTAACATAGTTTTGTTACTTGCTTATTTCAAAAAGTAAGGGCATATTGGTGACATTAAATGGATCCGGTAATTAGTTATGGAAAATAACATAGTTTTGTTACTTTTCCTAATATGATCATAATATTAGAGTAAATTAAAAAATTGGTCCCTGTGTTGCACTACAAATTGCAAGCTCGGTCCCAAATTTTAAGTCGTCCTTAAGTTTGCATTTCATTACAAATATGGTCCCTATGCTTTACTCAAAATTGCAAATTCAGTCCAAATTTTGAAGTCATTTTGGGAATGACATTTTAAATTTTAAATACTATGAATGTATGTCAATTTTGTAATTTACTCTAATATTATGATCATATCGGGTGTGACATTTTGTGAGTGCAATTTACACCATTATCGCTGAAGACGGATTGACAGGCTCTCTTTGCTGACTACGACACAATTAAATCTTCATCTTTTGGTCCCTCAACTTCCTACAGATGATCATATCCAGAACGTGTTCCAGTCACGGCACTTCTGCGACTCATATCTGCTGGGACATTCTAATGGATTTGCCTTCTCTTGTTGATGTAAAAGTTCCAGATGGAAAACACTTCACAGTTTGTGGTGATGTACATGGTCAGGTAAACAATTTCTAAACAATGTTTAAGAAGTTGAAAGAAAAAGTACCATTTTGTATCTTTTTTCTTTTCTGATTAACCATTTTCAATCAATGTAGTTTTTTGATTTGCTAAACATCTTTATGCTTATTGATCTTCCCTCTGATGAAAATCCATATTAGTTTGATGGTGATTTTGTTGATCAGGGGTCTTTCTCTATTGAGGTTATTCTTACACTTTTTGCATTCAAGTGTATGTCTCCATCAGGTAATTAATTTGGATCAAGTATTTTTATTGCTATTAAACACTACTATAGATTATAGAATCCTGATACATTAGTAATAATCATTTTTTTAATGTTTTCAGCTATTAAACACTATTATAGATTATGCATGTCCCCTGTTGAAGCAATGCATGAGATAAGGTAATTACCTAAATACCCTCTGTCGCATCTTTTTCATGTGTGTTTCATATGTGTACATTATCTGCAACCAATAATGTACGTCTAACAATCTGACTACATTTCTTACTGGAACCCGGAACACCAGATGGATCAAATATTATATCTCAAGTGCAGTGCCACATTCTTTGGATGAGAAAAGGGTAATTTCGTCTTTTACAACTAACATTACATGTTTGATTCTTCTAATAGTTATATTAGCATATTAATATTTTTACTTTTATTTGATCATGTCACAAGAATTATCAAAGCAGGGGTTCATTAGTCTTAAAGAATTATGAAAGGCAAGATGCAACTCTACTTAGTTGGAATTTGATGTTTATCATCTTTGTGTACATCTTAGTTTGTATAGCATTACATAGTTGAAGGTGTCCCAAAATGGCAATGTAGTATTAGGTTATATATATAGTTAAGGAAAACCTCTTAATAACAATGTACAATTAGATCCCCTTAATATCAATGTATTACAATTTTTGACATCATGTTATTGGATGAAATTGATTGTTTTGGTATATATTTGTTTTTTGTATTATGTGTAAAGAGCGTCATAAATGCATATCGAAAATGGTTACTGAAGTTTATGACACACAAATGCGTGACATCTTCATTTATGACAGGGGCTTCCTTGATACGCATTGCGTGTCATAAATACGCACGTCGTAAGGTTACGACACGCAAATGTGTGTCGTCTCTCTTTATGATAGGGCTTTCCTTGATATGCATTGCGTGTCATAATTGCACGTCGTAAATGCATGTCATAAATGCTCATCGACGACGCGTAAAAGCGCGTAATCTCTCGTTATGACAGGGCCTTCCTTGACACGCATTTGCGTGTCGTCTGAGAGTTTTACGACACGCATTATGCGTCGTAAAAGGCTATTTTTCTAGTAGTGTAAACTATAGATCCATCCCCCTAGGGCATAGTTACCACATAAAGTTGCCAACTTTATGTGTATGCAAGACCTTAAGAGGCTAAAACACTCAAAACTAAGGTTTATAAAAAGTTTAGGGCATGGAAAAAGGCTAAGACTAGATAAAGTGAGCAACTTTATGTCCATGAAGGTCTAGAGATGTCCAAATCTGAAACCCTATCCTCATAACAAGTTCCAATCTAATAATGACACCATTATGCACCAAAAGCGACTTTATACCTCAAGATGGTCGCCAATACAGAGTAAATGTTGGATCTACTATTTCTCTCTTTACTCCTTCAAGCTTCAAAATCCTTCACAACCACACCAAAATCACTCTCCAAAGCTCTGTCTCACACTCAAGAAGGTATAAGGCTCGAACTAGGGTTTCTCTAGACTGTAAGAACGATGAGAGAGGCTCAGAATGAGCCATAAGTTCTTTAAATAGTGTACAAATCCCTGAAAATTAGGGTTTTTCTTTACAGCGTCTACTCATCGAGTTGATCCTTCCAACACGTCGAGTAAATCCTAAGTCCCGCGTCCAAAAACAATTTCTACTCGACGATATGGAGCTCCCCAACTCGTCGAGTTCCAATCTAAAACCCTAAAATACCTAGAAAATCAAATGATACCTGGAACAGGCATTACAAATCTCCCCCACTTGAACTATACTTCGTCCTCGAAGTCTGCTGATGCGAACAAATCTAGATAGTGATCTTGTGTCTCCTCTTCCGGCTCCCATTTCCATTTTGGAGCCCCTTCGGTGCTACCGTTGCACCTATAACGCTCTAAAAATTTCAACCAATTTAAACTTTTCAAAAACAACCCAGTTTCATAAAGTTATTACAAAAAGGTTTTCAATACAATTATTATCAGAGTCTTGCCAGAACCACATCATAAAACATAATCATGAGGAGCGGTACGATCACGCCTTTGCCTTGCCACAGTCTCCTGAAGAACATGAAAACATTAAACCACAACTGTAAGCCCGAAAGCTTAGTGAGATACCCCCAAAATACCAACCACATATACCACACACGCACAACATGCCATATCATAACAGAACACAAAACAGCCATGCACTTCGGGTCTACTGTGTGACTGGTCCGCCGTACCGGGCCTTCACTCCACCTGGTCCACCCTCCAAGTCTAGTCATATACATCGAGTCTACAGTGTGATTGGTCCGCCTACACCGGGCCTTAAATCCACCTGGTCCACTCTCTGAGTCTACAGTATGACTGGTCCGCCCGCACAGGGCCTTCAGTCGGCCTGTTCCACTCTCCGAGCCTCGGTACGTCTAGTCCGCCCTCTTGGGGCCTACATCCTATCCAGACCGCTCACTGGGCCTTTGGGATAACCAGTCCACCCTGGGTATGTTGGCCTATAGCACAAAGCAGGACCCGCCTCAACCCAACCCCAGTCCAATAACCATGTGCACATAAACATTCAATCATATAACAATTCACATCCAATCAAACCGATCTAGCAGATCACATAACATAACATCATCCTAACCAGGATACCGACCTAACCAGTCACTTGCATAGCATCATCCTATATATCAAGATACCGACCTTAACCAGGTCTCTAACATATATCATCCTAATAATGATGCAAACAGAGTAGAACAAAAACATAACAACGATACCCGAATTACAATCCGATAAAGGGCCGGCCTTGGTGCCATAGAGCCTGTCGATATAGTGAGGATAACTCACATCGCAACTGCCAAAACTCTGAACTGAAGAAGCAAATGCCCGAACCATCGTCTCACCAAGAATCCCGAACTATCCAAAGTAGCAAAATAACCATTAGCCCAAGCACAAAATCCTTCCAAGGGTAAATTGACCATTTTACCCTCAACCCAAACGGGTCCATGACTAAGGCCCACAACACTCATCAAGTCCATCATCCTCTCATTGGGCCAAGGCCCAAAGTCCAATTCTCATACAAAGCCCAATATTGGCCCAATTTACTAAATTGGGCCCAACTCACCAAATGGGCCTAGATCCAAGGTCCATAATAATTAATGAGTCCAAAATGCTCCATCCAAAATGCCCAGTTACGGCCCAAACTCTAATAGCCCAATAACAGCACAATCTCTTTGGGCCTAAAATGAAAACCCAACAGAGGGAGTACGTTGGGCATACTCTCCTTGGTACGTTGGGCGTACAACGATGCTCGCAAATTGAGATCGGGGCACAGACCCACTACGTTGGGCGTACTTCCCATTTACGCGGGGAGTAACTCCGCTGAACTACAACTTCTCATAAGATCTTAATGGCTTAAGCTCTTAAAACCAAACTTCATATCCATAGACCAAATATGCCTAGGATTCATAAAGTCTCAAACTTTATTACTTGGTACGTCCACAAAGCTCTTAATCCAAGGTCTTAATCCATTAAGACCTGTCTATATCACATATGAGACAACCAAAGCCCTTGGGACCTCATTTTTCTTACTCAAGACCTCTCCTAAGGTCTAAAAGGACAACTAATCTCAACCAACTCGGATCGTGCATCAAGATGAGGTTTTTTGGACAAGAATGATATCAAAACTTCACAACACATAGATCTACACATTATGATTGCCAAGCCGGAGACTTTATACCTCAAAAGGGCCTCAGAAGATGATGTCTTCCCAGATCTACAAGCTCCAGCCACTCAACTCCTTCTTTGACAACTTCCTCTTTCTTCTTCTAGACTCTCCTTTGCCAAAACAAGCTTTCCAAGGTCAAACACACCCAACAATGGAGGTGGAACGGCTATCTAGGACTTCTGAGGATGAGAGAGTGTTTATGGAGGCTAGGGTTGGAACCATTATGTTCCTTATATAGTGGTTGGCCTTAAATTTAGGGTTTCTGAATGATAGATGTACGTTGGGCGTACGTCAAAAGACCCCCGCGTTCCTTTCCTTCGTTACGCTGGGCGTACGTCCAGCTTACGCTGGGCGTACCCAGCCAAACACATGCATGCATGCTTGGCATGAATGGGACCCCTTTGCTAAACTTCCCACTTAGGAACCATTGCTGCCAATATCTTTAATTTACAACATTTTCTCCATCATAAGTCCATTCTCGTCAACTCTATCTCCACATTATGGACCGAAACGCCGTTACTCTTGATCTCGAGAACCCATAAATAGATAATTCAAGAACGGGGTGTTACAATTCTCCCCCACTTAAATTAGGCTTCGTCCTCGAAGCCTACTGCAACATACACTTCAGAACATCCCCTGCACTACAGACTCTGATTACTCAATCAACTTAGGTTCATGCAATCTTACCACTGCATCTTCTCTATCATGGTCCCCAGGTCCTTGGCCCCCGACTGAAATCTTTTATACCGACCTCAACACCGGTCCAAACTACTCCCGAGTTTATTAACCTGCTGTCTTACCTTCCTCTATTCCAAATCTCCAATCTAGAGCCACTAACATCCTCCTTTTCCAAGGAGACTGAAAATATGACGGGGGCACGACGATCATCCATTTACTCCATTTCCTCCCCTAACGGAGGACCCACACTCCTTCCGGAGCTACATACCTTTTCCTTTCCAGGAAATCCACTCAACAACCCTCATGCTCTTGCGCGTGCCACTGAGCTAAACTCCACTCTACACTATCCATGTAGAGCAACTGCTATCCTCGAACTTCACCTACTCTGATTCTTGCTCGAAAGGACTCTCAGGTCCATACACTGCCTTCCATTAACATGATCAATACTTGGGGCCAGACCATATCAATTACCATATCCTGACGACATGTTCTCTCATTCCCCTCAAATTGCTCCACTAACACATACAGAGTCTTCAGCATGACTGGACCGCCTTACCATGCCTTCAGCCCATTTGGACCACTCTCAAAACATTTAGCATGTCTGGACTGCCCTCCGGGCCTTCAGCTTGTCTGGACCGTTCCCCGAGCTTTCGGCCTGATTGGCACGCCTTCCGGCCTTCAGTTTTCCTGGACCGCTCAAACTATCATACATCATTCCAACTATCCTTCCAGGGAATCTTTCACGTACACACTGTTCTAGCCCCCCCTAGGGGTTCCGAACACTCGTTCCGATCCCGAAATCCTTTCCATGGCCTAAACCCAGGCCTCATATCAACCACTATCTTTCCTAAACCCATGGTCTGCTCCCTGCCCCTATTGGTCTGTCACTTACTCACACCAGCCCACACTCTTGGCTGACTAAAACACTATCGAATCTCAACGGCTAATAAACCTCAATACTTGTCGATCCTCCTGAGAATTTTCCAATTCTCCCCCACTTAGACCACTGATTACCAACCACTGGTGACCTGACTGGCATCCCTTAAACGTTCTTACTCAACAATTCTCTTTTACTTGAACTGAATCAAAATGAGCAACCTCCACAAAATCTCCTTCCCGGGATCACACATCTCGAGCTCTAACGGAGTTCAACTCTTCGCTGAACACTTCTCAAATCGCAATTGCTATACCCGACAACAAGACCATACAACCAAAATTTTACCGATTTCAACCCCTAAGTATCGATTCCTCAATAATACAATAAACCCGAAAAATCGGACGAATGCAATACCATGAATTATGTGAACAAGACAAGCAGATATAATACTTCATAACAACCATAAGATAACAAGATATCAAGAAGGAAACATACCCTCAGCTGAATCCGGCTCTGCCCTGACCTCCTCTGCTATAAGCTGAAAAGCATGACCCTGAGCACTCGGGGGCTCTGCTCCACCCTGACCTCCACTCGTAATCCTCAAGGTGGCCGCTGCTGGAGCCTGCACCGGTCCTACTACAAGCTACGGACAGTTGGCCCTCAAGTGACCAACTTGATGGCAGTGATAACAAATCCTCATATCCTGAACTGGGGCTGCCTGACGACAATCCCTCATATAATGCCCCTCTCTCCCGCACTTACGGCACGCACCACCGGACCTACAAACTCCGGTGTGACCTTTCCCGCACTTCGCACAAGTGCGGCTGCCCAGATCTCCCAACCTAGAATCAACAGTCTTGGACCGTTTCGGCACTGGCTGCGACAGCACCGGGGCCTGTCTCTGCTCTCTCAACTGCAACTCAATCTCCAACTCACGCCGCCTGGCGGCTTCCTGCAACTCCAACAAGGTCCCGCACCTCTGCGTAGACACACTACCTGATATCCCTCTTGAGCATACTCAGATATCGGGACATCTGAGCCTGCTCTGAAGCAAACTCCGGGCAAAACATCGCCCTCTCAGTGAACATCCTGGTGATCTCTGTCACCAACTCCGAATCCTGCTTCAATTACAGGAACTCCTGAGCCAACCTCTCCCTCTCCACCCTTGGAACATAACGAGTGCTAAACATCTCCCGGAAATGATCCCATGAAACCACAGCCCTCAGCGCATCCGAAAATGACCCCGTGGTCAATCTCCACTAATCCTTCGCCCCGAGCCTCAATAGGTTCAGAGCACACCTCACCCTCTGATCAGCAGGGCATGAACACGTGAAGAAACACCCTTCCACGTCCGACAACCATCTCATAGCAACAATCGGATCCTGAACCCCATCGAAGGTAGGGGCTTCGTATTATCGAAGTCCCGATACTGAAAACCTCGACCCGCTCCTCCCCCTGCCGCTGCTACAGCCGTTGTAACCGCTGCGGCAGCCGTCACTGTGAGAGCCGCATAGCGCTCATCAAAATACTCGACCATGGCGGTCTTGATCGACCCAAACAGTTCCGGCAACTCGGCCCGGAACAACGCAGCAACCTCATCAAGCAGGATCTCACGAATGCTAGCGTCCAACTCGCATGTGCTCATCTGACCAATAATCTCGGGCGGTACTGACCCACCCTGACCGCCCTCTCCTGCTCCCGATCCTGACTCGGATCCACTCCCAGCATGCCTCGTAACCACCATACTAAAAAAAACATCGCGAGATCTCAGATACTTCCCACTATCCTGGGAACCAACCCCCAACCCAACCCTAGAGGTTGTGGCTTCTTTGATATGCGTATGGGTCCTGTGCTTTCAGTAGTAAGGGCCCATAATACCTTCCACACCTACCCATATTTATATCAAGTATCACCATGACACCCTAGTGAAGAACATACATAACACGCACTCAACCCTCACTCCTAGAGGAACACTAGAAATCTCCCACGGAAGAAACCCTAGGATAGCAGGCATTATAAATCAAGCAACATTATCATGAAATCCTGGAGATCCCTAGCCTAGTATTAGCATGTTGTTCTATCATATCTCAAAAACAAATATCATGCATGGTATTTTGGGGTTACTTATTGGCTCTGGCTGATCGTACCTCCACGTCCTCCTTTACTCATTTTTGAAAACCATTTTAAAATCTCTTTTGAAAACTCCCCTTGGTTTGAGACTGGATTCACACGAATGTTCCTCCAGTTCACTCAAACCAAGGCTCTGATACCAACTTGTAACGCTCTAAAATTTTCAACCAATTTAAACTTTTCAAAAACAACCCAGTTTCATAAAGTTATTACAAAAAGGTTTTCAATACAGTTATTATCATAGTCTTCCCAGAACCACATCATAAAACATAATCATGAGGAGCGGTACGATCACGCCTTTGCCTTTCCATGGTCTCCTGAAGAACCTGAAAACATTAAACCACAACTGTAAGCCCGAAAGCTTAGTGAGATGCCCCCAAATTACCAACCACATATACCATACACGCACAACATGCCATATCATAACAGAACACAGAACAGCCATTCACTTCGGGTCTACTGTGTGACTGATCCGCCGTATCGGGCCTTCAGTCCACCTGGTCCACCCTCTGAGTCTAGCCATATACATCGAGTCTACAGTGTGATTGGTCCGCCCGCACCGGGCCTTCAATCCACCTGGTCCACTCTTTGAGTCTACAGTATGACTGATCCGCCCACACTGGGCCTTCAGTCGGCCTGGTCCACTCTCTGAGCCTCGATATGTTTGGTCCGCCTTCGTGGGGCCTACAGCCTATCCGGACCGCTCGCTGGGCCTTCGGGATAACCGGTCCACCCTAGGTATGTTGGCCTACATCACAAAGCATGACCCGCCTCAACCCAACCCCAGTCCAACAACCATGTGAACATAAACATTCAATCATATAACAATTCACATCCAATCAAACCGATCTAGCAGATCACATAACATAACATCATCCTAACCAGGATACCGACCTAACCGGTCACTGGCATAGCATCATCCTATATACCAGGATACCGACTTTAACCAGGTCTCTAACATATATCATCCTAACGAGGATGAAAACAGAGCAGAACAAAAACATAACAACGATACCTGGATTACAATCCGATAAAGGGCCGACCATGGTGTCGTAGACCCTGTCGATATAGTGAGGATAACTCACCTCGCAACTGCCGAAAATCTGAACTAAAGAAGCAGATGCCCGAACCACCATCTCACCAAGAATCCCGAACTATCCAAAGTAGCAAAATAACCATTAGCGCAAGCACAAAATCCTTCCAAGGGTAAATTGAGCATTTTACCCTCAACCCAAACTGGTCCATGACTAAGGCCCACAACACTCATCAAGTCCATCATCCTCTCAGTGGGCCAAGGCCCAAAGTCCAATTCTCATACAAAGCCCAATATTGGCCCAATTTACTAAATTAGGCCCAAATCACCAAATGGGCCTAAATCCAAGGTCCATAATAATTAGTGACTCCAAAATGCTCCATCCAAAATGCCCAGTTACGGCCCAAACTCTAATAGCCCAATAACAGCACAATCTCTTTGGGCCTAAAATGAAAACCCAACAGAGGGAGTACGCTGGGCATACTCTCCTTGGTACGTTGGGCGTACAACGATGCTTGCAAATTGAGATCGGGGCACAGACCCACTACGCTGGGCGTACTTCCCATTTACGCGGGGAGTAACTCCGCTGAACTACAACTTCTCATAAGATCTTAATGGCTTGAGCTCTTAAGACCAAACTTCATATCCATAGACCAAATATGCCTAGGATTCATAAAGTCTCAAACTTTATTACATGGGACGTCCACAAAGCTCTTAATCCAAGGTCTTAATCCATTAAGACCTATATATATATCACATATGAGACAACCAAAGCCCTTGGGACCTCATTTTTCTTACTCAAGACCTCTCCTAAGGTCTAAAAGGACAACTAATCTCAACCAACTCAGATCATCCATCAAGATGAGGTTTTTAGGACAAGGATGATCTCAAAACTTCACAACATATCGATCTACACATTATGATTGCCAAGTCGGAGACTTTATACATCAAAAGGGCCTCAGAAGATGATGTCTTCCCAGATCTACAAGCTCTAGCCACTGAACTCCTTCTTTGACAACTTCCTCTTTCTTCTTCTAGACTCTCCTTTGCCAAAACAAATTTTCCAAGGTCAAACACACCCAATAATGGAGGTGGAACGGCTATCTAGGGCTTTTGAGGATGAGAGAGTGTTTATGGAGGCTAGGGTTGGAACCATTATGTTCCTTATATAGTGGCTGGCCCTAAATTTAGGGTTTCTGAATGATAGACGTACGCTGGGCGTACGACAAAAGACCCCCGCGTTCCTTTCCTTCGTTACGTTGGGCGTACGTCCAGCTTACGCTGGGCGTACCCAGCCAAACACATGCATGCATGCTTGGCATGAATGGGACCCCTTTGCTAAACTTCCCCCTTAGGGGCCATTGCTGCCAATATCTTGAATTTACAACATTTTCTCCATCATAAGTCTGTTCTCATCAACTCTATCTCCACATTAAGGACCGAAACTCCGTTACTCTTGATCTCGGGAACCCATAAATAGATAATTCAAGAACGGGGTGTTACAATTCTCCCCCACTTAAATTAGGCTTCGTCCTCGAAACCTACTGCAACATACACTTCAGAACATCCCCTGCACTAATGACTTCGATTACTCAATTAACACAGGTTCTTGCAATCTTACCACTGCATCTTCTCTATCATGGTCCCCAGGTCCTTGGCCTCCGACTAAAATCTTTTATACCGACCTCAACACCGGTCCAAACTACTCCCGGGTTTATTAACCTGTTTTCTTTCCTTCCTTTGTTCCAAATCTCCAATCTGGAGCCACTAACCTCCTCCTTTTCATAAGAGACTGAAAATATGACTGGGGCACGACGGTCATCTATTTCCTCCACTAACGGAGGACCCACACTCCTTCCGGAGCTACATACCTTTCCCTTTCCAGGAAATCCACTCAACAACCCTCACGCGCTTGCGCGTGCCACTGAGCTAAACTCCACTCTACACTATCCATGTAGAGCAACTGCTATCCTCGGACTTCGCCTACTCTGATTCTTGCACGAAAGGACTCTCGGGTCCATGCACTGCCTTCTATTAACATGATCAATACTTGGGGCCAGACCATATCAATTACCATATCCTGGCGACATATTCTCTCATTCTCCTCAAATTGATCCACTAACACATACAGAGTCTTCAGCATGACTGGACCGCCTTACCAGGCCTTCAGCCGATCTGGACCACTCTCAGAACATTCAACATGTCTGGACTGCCATCCGGGCCTTCAGCTAGTCTGGACCATTCCCCGAGCCTTCAGACTGACTGGCAAATCTTCCGGCCTTCAGTCTTCCCGGACCTCTCAAACTATCATACATCATTCCAACTATCCTTCCAGGGAATCTTTCCCGTACATACTGTTCTAGCCCCCCCCCCCCCTAGGGGTTCCGAACACTCGTTCCGATCCTGGAATCCCTTCCATGGCCTAAACCCAGGCCTCACATCAACCACTATCTTTCCTGAACACATGGTCTGCTCCCTGCCCCCATTGGTCTGTCACTTACTCCATCAGCCCACACTCTTAGCTGATTGAAACACTGTCGAATCTCAACGGCTAATAAACCTCAATACATGCCGATCCTCCTGAGAATTTTCCAATTCTCCCCCACTTAGAGCACTGACTACCAACCACTGTTGACCCGACTGGCATCCCTTAAACGTTCTAACTCAACAATTATCTTTTACTTGAACTGAATCAAAATGAACAACCTCCACAAAATCTCATTCCCGGCATCACACATCTCGAGCTCTAAGGGAGTTCAACTCTTCGCTGAACACTTCTCAAATCGCAATTGCTATACCCGACAACAAGACCATACAACCAAAATCTGACCGATTTCAACCCCTAAGTACCGATTCCTCAATAATACAATAAATCCAAAAAATCGAACGAATGCAATACCATGCATTATGCGAACAAGACAAGCAGATATAATACTTCATAACAACCATAAGATAACAAGATATCAAGAAGGAAACATACCCTCATCTGAATCCGGCTCTGCCCCGACCTCCTCTGCTATAAGCTGAAAAGCACGACCCTGAGCCCTCAGGGGCTCTGCTCCAGCCTAACCTCCACTCGTAATCCTCAAGGTGGCCGGTGCTGGAGACAGCACCGGTCCTACAACAAGCTGCGGACAGTTGGCCCTCAAGTGACCAACTTGATGGCAATGATAACAAATCCTCATATCCTGAACTGGGGCTGCCTGACGACAATCCCTCGCATAATGCCCCTTTCTCCCGCACTTACGGCACGCACCACCAGACCTACAAACTCCGGTGTGACCTTTCCCGCACTTCCCACAAGTGCGGCTGCCCAGATCTCCCAACCTAGAATCAACGGTCTTGGACCGTTTTGGCGCTGTCTGCGACAACACCGGGGCCTGTCTCTGCTCTCTCAATTGCAACTCAATCTCCAACTCACGCCACCTAGCGGCCTCCTGCAACTCCAACAAGGTCTCGCACCTCTGCGTAGACACACTACCTGATATCCCTCTTGAGCATACTCAGATATCGGGACATCTGAGCCTGCTCCGAAGCAAACTCCAGGCAAAACATCGCCCTCTCAGTGAACATCCTGGTGATGTCCGTCACCGACTCCGAGTCCCGCTTCAATTCCAGTAACTCTAGAGCCAACCTCTCCCTCTCAACCCTCGGAACATAACGATTGCTAAACATCTCCCAGAACTAATCCCATGAAACCGCATCCCTCAGCGCATCCGTAAATGACCCTGTGGTCAATCTCCACCAATCCTTCGCCCCAAGCCTCAACAGGTTTAGAGCACACCTCACCCTCTGATCAGCAGGGCATGAACACGTGAAGAAACACCCCTCCACGTCCGACAACCTTATCATAGCAACAATCGGGTCCTGAACCCCATCGAAGGTAGGGGGCTTCGTATTATCGAAGTCCCGATACTGAAAACCTCTACCGGCTCCTCCCCCTGCCGCTACTACAGCCGTTGTAGCCGTCGCGGCAGCCGTCTCTGTGAGAGCCACATAGCGCTGATCAAAATACTCGACCACGGCGTTCTTGATCGACCCACACAGTTCCGGCAACTCGGCTCGGAACAACGCAGCAGCCTCATCATGCAGGATCTCACGAATCCTAGCGTCCAACTCGCCTGTGCTCATCTGACCAATAATCTCAGGCGGTACTGACCCACCCTGACCGCCCTCTCCCGCTCCCGATCCTAACCCGGATCCACTCCCAGCATGCCTCGTAACCACCATACTGAAAAAAAACATCGCGAGATCTCAGATACTTCCCACTATCCCGAGAACCAACCCCCAACCCAACCCTAGAGGTTGTGGCTTCTATGATACGCATATGGGTCCTGTGCTTTCAGTAGTACGGGCCCATACTACCTTCCACACCTACCCATATTTATATCAAGTATCACCACAACACCCTAGTGAAGAACATACATAACAAGTACTCAACCCTCACTCCTAGAGGAACACTGGAAATCTCCCACGGAGGAAACCCTAGGCTAGCAGACATTATAAATCAAGCAACATTATCATGAAATCCTGAAGATCCCTAGCCTAGTATTAGCATGTTGTTCTATCATAGCTTAAAAACAAATATCATGCATGGTATTTTGGGGTTACTTATTGGCTCCGACTGATCGTACCTCTACGTCCTCCTATACTTATTTTTGAAAACCATTTTAAAATCTCTTTTGAAAACTCCCCTTGGTTTGAGACTGGATTCACACGAATGTTCCTCCAATTCACACAAACCAAGGCTCTGATACCAACTTGTAACGCTCTAAAAATCTCAACCAATTTAAACTTTACAAAAACAACACAGTTTCATGAAGTTATTACAAAAAGGTTTTCAATACAATTATTATAAGAGTATTCCCAGAACCACATCATAAAACATAATCATGAGGAGCGGTACGATCACCCCTTTGCCTTGCCACGGTCTCCTAAAGAACTTGAAAACATTAAACCACAACTGTAAGCCCGAAAGCTTAGTGAGATAGCCCCAAAATACCAACCACATATACCATACACGCACAACATGCCATATCATAACAGAACACAGAACAGCCATGCACTTCGGGTCTACTGTGTGATAGGTCCGCCGTACCGGGCCTTCACTCCACCTGGTCCACCCTCCGAGTCTAGCCATATACATCGAGTCTACAGTGTGATTGGTCCGCCCGCACCGCGCCTTCAATCCACCTGGTCCACTCTCTGAGTCTACAGTATGACTGGTCCGCCCGCACTGGGCCTTCAATCGGCCTGGTCCACTCTCCGAGCCTCGGTACGTCTGGTCCGCCCTCTTGGGGCCTACAGCCTATCTGGACGGCTCGCTGGGCCTTCGGGATAACCGGTCCACCCTGGGTATGTTGGCCTACAGCACAAAGCAGGACCCGCCTCAACCCAACCCCAGTCCAACAATCATGTGAACATAAACATTCAATCATATAACAATTCACATCCAATCAAACCGATCTAGAAGATCACATAACATAACGTCATCCTAACCAGGATACCGACCTAACCGGTCACTAGCATAGCATCATCCTATATACCAGGATACCGACCTTAACAAGGTCTCTAACATATATCATCCTAACCAGGATGCAAACAGAGCAGAACAAAAACATAACAACGATACTCGGATTACAATCCGATAAAGGGCCGGCCTTGGTGTCGAAGACCATGTCGATATAGTGAGGATAACTCACCTCGCAACTGCCGAAACTCTGAACTGAAAAAGCAGATGCCCGAACCACCGTCTCACCAAGAATCCCGAACTATCCAAAGTAGCAAAATAACCATTAGCCCAAGCACATAATCCTTCCAAGGGTAAATTGAGCATTTTACCCTCAACCCAAACTGGTCCATGACTAAGGCCCACAACACTCATCAAGTCCATCATCCTCTTAGTGGGCCAAGGCCCAAAGTCCCATTCTCATACAAAGCCCAATATTGGCCCAATTTACTAAATTGGGCCCAAATCACCAAATGGGCCTAGATCCAAGGTCCATAATAATTAGTGAGTCCAAAATGCTCCATCCAAAATGCCCAGTTACGGCCCAAACTCTAATAGCCCAATAACAGCCCAATCTCTTAAGGCCCAAAATGAAAACCCAACAGAGGGAGTATGCTAGGCGTACTCTCCTTGGTACGTTGGGCGTACAACGATGCTCGCGAATTGGGATCAGGGCACAAACCCACTATGCAGGGCGTACTTCCTATTTACGAGGGGCGTAACTACGCTGAACTACAACTTCTCATAAGATCTTAATGGCTTAAGCGCTTAAGCCCAAACTTCAGATCCATAGACCAAATATGCCTAGGATTCATAAAGTCTCAAACTTTATTACTTGGGACGTCCATAAAGCTCTTAATCCAAGGTCTTAATCCATTAAGACCTATCTATATCACATATGAGACAACCAAAGCCCTTGGGACCTCATTTTTCTTACTCAAGACCTCTCCTAAGGTCTAAAAGGACAACTAATCTCAACCAACTCGGATCATGCATCAAGATGAGGTTTTTTGGACAAGAATGATATCAAAACTTCACAACACATAGATCTACACATTATGATTGCCAAGCCGGAGACTTTATACCTCAAAAGGGCCTCAGAAGATGATGTCTTCCCAGATCTACAAGCTCTAGCCACTCAACTCCTTCTTTGACAACTTCCTCTTTCTTCTTCTAGACTCTCCTTTGCCAAAACAAGCTTTCCAAGGTCAAACACACCCAACAATGGAGGTGGAACGGCTATCTAGGGCTTCTGAGGATGAGAGAGTGTTTATGGAGGCTAGGGTTGGAACCATTATGTTCCTTATATAGTGGCTGGCCCTAAATTTAGGGTTTCTGAATAATAAACGTACGCTGGGCGTACATCCAGTACGTTGGGCGTACGTCAAAAGACCCCCGCGTTCCTTTGCTTCGTTACGCTGGGCGTACCCAGCCAAACACATGCATGCATGCTTGGCATGAATGGGACCCCTTTGCTAAACTTCCCCCTTAGGGGCCATTGCTGCCAATATCTTTAATTTACAACATTTTCTCCATCATAAGTCTGTTCTCGTCAACTCTTTCTCCACATTAAGGACCGAAACGTCGTTACTCTTGATCTCGGGAACCCATAAATAGATAATTCAAGAACGGGGTGTTACAATTCTCCCCCACTTAAATTAGGCTTCATCTTCGAAGCCTACTACAACATACACTTCAGAACATCCCCTGCACTACAGACTTCGATTACTTAATCGACTCAGGTTCTTGCAATCTTACCACTGCATCTTCTCTATCATGGTCCCCAGGTCCTTGGCCTCCGACTAAAATCTTTTATACCGACCTCCGCACCGGTCCAAACTACTCCCGAGTTTATTAACCTATTGTCTTACCTTCCACTGTTCCAAATCTCCAATCTGGAGCCACTAACCTCCTCCTTTTCCAAGGAGACTGAAAATATGACTGGGCACGACGGTCATCCATTTACTCCATTTCCTCCCCTAACGGAGGACCCACACTCCTTCCGGAGCTACATGCCTTTTCCTTTCCAGGAAATCCACTCAACAACCCTCAAGCGCCTACACGTGCCACTAAGCTAAACTCCACTCTACACTATCCATGTAGAGCAACTGCTATCCTCGGACTTCGCCTACTCTGATTCTTGCTCGAAAGGACTCTCGGGTCCATGCACTGCCTTCCATTAACATGATCAATACTTGGGGCCAGACCATATCAATTACCATATCCTAATGACATGTTCTCTCATTCTCCTCAAATTGCTCCACTAACAAATACAGAGTCTTCAGCATGACTGGACCGCCTTACCAGGCCTTTAGCCCATTTGGACCACTCTCAAAACATTTAGCATGTCTGGACCGCCCTCTGGTCCTTCAGCTTGTCTGGACCGTTCCCCGAGCCTTCAGCCTGACTGGCACGCCTTTCGGCCTTCAGTCTTCCCGGACCGCTCAAACTATCATACATCATTCCAACTATCCTTCCAGGGAATCTTTCCCGTACATACTGTTCTAGCCCCCCCCCCCCCCCCCCAGGGGTTCCGAACACTCGTTCCGATCCCGGAATCCTTTCCATGGCCTAAACCCAGGCCTCACATCAACCACTATCTTTCCTGAACCCATGGTCTGCTCCCTGCCCCTATTGGTCTGTCACTTACTCACACCAGCCCACACTCCTGGCTGACTGAAACACTATCGAATCTCAACGGCTAATAAACCTCAATACTTGCCGATCCTCCCTAGAATTTTCCAATTCTCCCCCACTTAGAGTACTGACTACCAACCACTGGTGACCCAAATGGCATCCCTTAAACGTTCTTACTCAACAACTATCTTTTACTTGAACTGAATCAAAATGAGCAACCTCCACAAAATCCCCTTCCCGGCATCACACATCTCGAGCTCTAAGGGAGTTCAACTCTTCGCTGAACACTTCTCAAATCGCAATTGCTATACCCGACAACAAGACCATACAACCAAAATTTTACCGATTTCAACCCCTAAGTATCGATTCCTCAATAATACAATAAACCCGAAAAATCAGACAAATGCAATACCACGAATTATGTGAACAAGACAAGCAGATATAATACTTCATAACAACCATAAGATAACAAGATATCAAGATGGAAACATACCCGCAACTGAATCCGACTCTGCCCCGACCTCCTCTGCTATAAGCTGAAAAGCACGACCCTGAGCCCTCAGGGGCTCTGCTCCACCCTGACCTCCACCTGTAATCCTCAAGGTGGCCGGTGCTGGAGCCTGCACCGGTCCTACAACAAGCTGCGGACAGTTGGCCCTCAAGTGACCAACCTGATGGCAGTGATAACAAATCCTCATATCCTGAACTGAGGCTGACTGATGACAATCCCTCACATAATGCCCCTCTCTCCCGCACTTACGGCACGCACCACCGGACCTACATACTACAGTGTGACCCTTCCCGCACTTCCCACAAGTGCGGTTGCCCAGATCTCCCAACCTAGAATCAACGGTCTTGGACCGTTTCCGCACTGGCTGCGACTGCACCGGGGCCTGTCTCTGCTCTCTCAACTGCAACTCAATCTCCAACTCACGCCGCCTAGCGGCCTCCTGCAACTCCAAAAAGGTCTCGCACCTCTGCGTAGACATAAATTGCCTGATATCCCTCTTGAGCATACTCAGATATCGGGGCATTTGAGCCTGCTCCGAAGCAAACTCCGGGCAAAACATCGCCCTCTCAGGTAGTGTTTGTTTTGGGTCTGCAGATCTGCGTGGCCTCTTCTGTTTGCGCCGTGCAGACCACGCGCAAACATTAGCCTTCGCAGACTATCTATTTTTTTGAAGACTGCAGACCTAAAAATGTCTGTGTGCCCTCTTCTTGGCGCAGATGTGGACCAGAGTCTTCTAACATCTTCAGACATCTTCTAGCCTAAAAAAAACATATATATCTTCATTTTTCAAGTTTTTTTTAATTTATATTTTTTCCAACTTTATTAATGATAAACAATTTGAAAAAAAATTACAAAACTTAAAAAAAACGTTCGACGATACAAACATTATATTTTTGACAACTTTATAAATAAAAATTTATTATAATAATACTCGTTGAAGTTGTTTATATAAATATGAAAAAAAAAATCATAATATATTCTTATAATTTTTTGCCAAATTTTGTAAAACATTATTTAATACAATATCGTCAATTTCTCGAGAAAATATTTATGGTAAGTTTTTAATGGATTTAATTGAAAAAATCAAAGTTTTTATGCATCCATTTATGTATCAAGTTTTTTTATCACTAATTATAATGTTTAGTTATAGCTTTCCAACCAAAGTTGTTGGTTTTTATCAAATATATACGTTAATTTATATTATTTTTATTTGTATTTTTTATACAATAATACATAAAAGTTGATCTAGATTTGTTGATTATTTATAACAAAGTCATAAGAATATTAAAAAATCACTTTGCAGTTTAAAAAAATCAGTTTCTTTAGATTTTAGTTTATTTTAGTAGCCCGCAGATGTTAAAAAAACAAACAGTCATCTTTTTTTAGACTGCAGACGTTTAGACCACCTCTTCTACTGAAGAGGTCTACAGATGTGCTCCGCAGAATGCAGACATTTTGCCTCAGAAAAAACAAACAGCACCTCAGTGAACATCCTGGTGATCTTTGTCACCGACTCTGAGTCCTGCTTCAATTCCAGGAACTCCTGAGCCAACCTCTCCCTCTCAACCCTCGGAGCATAACGAGTGCTAAACATCTCCCAGAACTGACCCCATGAAACCGCAGCCTCTGCGCATCCAAAAATGACCCCGTGGTCAATCTCCACCAATCCTTTGCTCCGAGCCTCAACAGGTTCAGAGCACACCTCACCTGCTGATCAGCAAGGCATGAACACGTGAAGAAACACCCCTCCACGTCTGACAACCATCTCATAGCAACAATCAGGTCCTGAACCCCATTGAAGTTAGGGGGCTTCGTATTATCGAAGTCCCGATACTGAAAACCTCGACCGGCTCCCCCCCTGCCACTGCTACAGCCGCTGTAGCCGCCGCAGCAACCGTCTCTGTGAGAGCCGCATAGCGCTCATCAAAATACTCGACCATGGTGGTCTTGATCAACCCAAATAGTTCTGGCAACTCGGCCCGGAACAACGCAGCAACCTCATCATGCAGGATCTCACGAATCCTAGCGTCCAACTCGCCTGTGCTCATCTGACCAATAATCTCGGGCGGTACTGACCCACCCTGACCGCCCTCTCCTGCTCCCTATCATGACCCGGATCCACTCCCAGCATGCCTCGTAACCACCATACTGGAAAAAAAAAACATCGTGAGATATCAGATACTTCCCACTATCCCGGGAACCAACCCCCAACCCAACCCTAGAGGTTGTGGCTTCTTTGATACGCGTATGGGTCCTGTGCTTTCAGTAGTATGGGCCCATACTACCTACCACACCTACCCATATTTATATCAAGTATCACCACAACACCCTAGTGAAGAACATACATAACAAGCACTCAACCCTCACTCCTAGAGGAACACTGGAAATCTCCCACGGAGGAAACCCTAGGCTAGCAGGCATTATAAATCAGGCAACATTATCATGAAATCCTGAAGATCCCTAGCCTACTATTAGCATGTTGTTCTATCATAGCTCAAAAACAAATATCATGCATGGTATTTTGGGGTTACTTACTGGCTTCGACTGATCGTACCTCCGCGTCCTCCATTACTCATTTTTGAAAACCATTTTAAAATCTCTTTTGAAAACTCCCCTTGGTTTGAGACTGGATTCACACGAATGTTCCTCCAATTCACTCAAACCAAGGCTCTGATACCAACTTGTAATGCTCTAAAAATTTCAACCAATTTAAACTTTTCAAAAACAACCCAATTTCATAAAGTTATTACAAAAAGGTTTTCAATACAATTATTATCAGAGTCTTCCCAGAACCACATCATAAAACATAATCATGAGGAGCGGTACGATCACGCCTTTGCCTTTCCATGGTCTCCTGAAGAACCTGAAAACATTAAACCACAACTGTAAGCCCGAAAGCTTAGTGAGATGCCCCCAAATTACCAACCACATATACCATACACGCACAACATGCCATATCATAACAGAACACAGAACAGCCATTCACTTCGGGTCTACTGTGTGACTGATCCGCCGTACCGGGCCTTCAGTCCACCTGGTCCACCCTCTGAGTCTAGCCATATACATCGAGTCTACAGTGTGATTGGTCCGCCCGCACCGGGCCTTCAATCCACCTGGTCCACTCTTTGAGTCTACAGTATGACTAGTCCGCCCGTACTGGGCCTTCAGTCGGCCTGGTCCACTCTCCGAGCCTCGGTACGTCTGGTCCGCCCTCTTGGGGCCTACAGTTTATCCAGACCACTCGCTGGGCCTTCGGGATAACCGGTCCATCCTGGGTATGTTGGCCTACAGCACAAAGCAGGACCCGCCTCAACCCAACCCCAGTCCAACAACCATATGGACATAAACATTCAATCATATAACAATTCACATCCAATCAAACTGATCTAGCAGATCACATAACATAACATCATCCTAACCAGGATACCAACCTAACCGGTCACTAGCATAGCATCATCCTATATACCAGGATACCGACCTTAACCAGGTCTCTAACATATATCATCCTAACCAGGATGCAAACAGAGCAGAACAAAAACATAACAACGATACCCAGATTACAATCCGATAAAGGGCCGGCCTTGGTGCCGTAGACCCTGTCGATATAGTGAGGATAACTCACCTCGCAACTGCCAAAACTCTGAACTGAAGAAGCAGATGCCCAAACCACCGTCTCACCAAGAATCCCGAACTATCCAAAGTAGCAAAATAACCATTAGCCCAAGCACAAAATCCTTCCAAGGGTAAATTGACCATTTTACCCTCAACCCAAACTGGTCCATGACTAAGGCCCACAACACTCATCAAGTCCATCATCCTCTCATTGGGCTAAGGCCCAAAGTCCAATTCTCATACAAAGCCCAATATTGTCCCAATTTACTAAATTGGGCCCACCTCACCAAATGGGCCTAGATCCAAGGTCCATAATAATTAGTGAGTCCAAAATGATCCATCCAAAATGCACAGTTATGGCCCACACTCTAATAGCCCAATAACATCCCAATCTCTTAAGGCCCAAAATGAAAACCCAACAGAGGGAGTACACTAGGCGTACTCTCCTTGGTACGCTAGGCGTACAACGATGCTCGTGAATTGGGATCGAGGCACAGACCCACTACGCTGGGCGTTCTTCCCATTTACGCGGGGCGTAACTCCGCTGAACTATAACTTCGCATAAGACCTTAATGGCTTAAGCTCTTAAGCCCAAACTTCATATCCATAGACCAAATATGCCTAGGATTCATAAAGTCTCAAACTTTATTACTAGGAACGTCCATAAAGCTCTTAATCCAAGGTCTTAATCCATTAAGACCTATCTATATCACATATGAGACAACCAAAGCCCTTGGGACCTCATTTTTCTTACTCAAGACCTCTTTTAAGGTCTAAAAGGATAGCTAATCTCATCCAACTCGGATCATGCATCAAGATGAGGTTTTTGGGACAAGAATGATGTCAAAACTTCACAACACATAGATCTACACATTATGATTGCCAAGCCAGAGACTTTTTACCTCAAAAGGGCCTCAGAAGATGATGTCTTCCCAGATCTACAAGCTCCAGCCACTAAACTCCTTCTTTGACAACTTCCTCTTTCTTCTTCTAGACTCTCTTTTGCCAAAACAAGCTTTCCAAGGTCAAATACACCCAACAATGGAGGTGGAACAACTATCAAGGGCTTCTGAGGATGAGAGAGTGTTTATGGAGGCTAGGGTTAGAACCATTATGTTCCTTAATTAGTGGCTGGCCCTAAATTTAGGGTTTCTGGATAATAGACGTACGTTGGGCGTACGTCAAAAGAACCCCGCGTTCCTTTCCTTCGTTACGCTGGGCGTACGTCCAGCTTACACTGGGCGTACCCAGCCAAACACATGCATGCATGCTTGCCATGAATAGGACCCTTTTGCTAAACTTCCCCCTTAGGGACCATTGTTGCCAATATCTTTAATTTACAACATTTTCTCCATCATAAGTCCGTTCTCGTCAACTCTATCTCCACATTAGGGACCGAAACGTTGTTACTCTTGATCTCAGGAACCCACAAATAGATAATTCAAGAACGGGGTGTTACAATTCTCCCCCACTTAAATTAGGCTTCGTCCTCGAAGCCTACTGCAACATACACTTCAGAAAAGTATGATGTGCATCCTTTAGACAAACATTTTCTGGCTTTCATTAGGGAAATGATTCCAGAATTTACTCTGTGTTTGTCTCCGTACACCATAAATGACTCTTTTCTAGGTGGGTTCACTCTTACTATCTTTTTCTTGCACAGTATCTCGGCATCATTGGCGCTAAGCCAATCCATTCCTAGCACGATGACGAAACCATTCAACTCAATGGGTAACGGATCCTCATGGAATTCATTTCCGTTGAAGTCGATGACGATGTTTTTAATGCACTCGCTAACTGGTATGAATTTTCCACTGGCAACTTCTACAACTAGAGTATTATCAAGTTTATCTACTGGTAATGCTAGTCTTCCACCAAATTTATGTGATATAAAGGAGTAATTTTCTCCAGAATCAAACAATATATTAGCAGGCAATCCATTACAAGAAAGGTACCTGAAGCAACATTTGTTGCATCCTTTGCGGCTTCCAGGGTCATCTGGAAAGCTCTCACCTTTGGCTTCGGTGGGACATTAGGCCTTACTGCCTCCTTCTTCTTCGGGCAGTCCCTCAAAATGTGTCCTTCTTCATTGCACCCATAACATACTTTCTTCATTGCACGACATACTCCCATGGAAGTCTCTTTGTGTATTTGTCGTCTTCCGTCAGCTCGTCTGGAAAGATGCACAAAGAAAACTCCATTTTTCAGCGAAGGCATTGGTGTATTCATTAATGGACATGCTTCCCTTCTTCAATGTCAGGAATTGGTTCTCTAGCTCAAGAAAATTTTGAGCCGAGCAGTACTTACGCTTAAAATGCACCAAAAACTCTGCCTATGTCAGTTATAGTTTCTCATTGGGGTTTATGGTCTTCCCCAGAGTGTTCCACCAGTAAACAGTTCCACCTCTGAACTGGCGTACTGCATATGTGGTTTGTAACTTGCCCTTGCATCCACATGTTATGAAGCCCAACTCCATATCCTATATCCAGTCCATAACTCCAATTGGATCTTCTTTCCCAGTGAAAGTCGATGGCTTTCAAGCTGTGAAGTCTTTATACTTGCATTCGTTCCTCTCAACTTTGTCCTCTTGGTTATTCCTCCTAACCACTGGTTGTTCAGCTTGACCAACGGTCCTACTATAGTTCCCTTCTTCTGACTGTCCATCATTCAGTTTGGGTTGTTCAACAGGCATTGAAGGTTCATCCTTGTTATTCAGCAACAGTTGCCTCATTTCTTCCCTCTACTCAGACATCATAGCCTGAATCATGGCTTGTACTCCAGCCATCGTGACTGACTCAGGTGCAGCTTCTACTATCGGTACTTTCTCAATCCCTTGGGGACGAGGCTGTCGATTTTTGTTCCCATTTGTGTTTTTGATTCCACTTCGGGTTCTCACCATGTTGATCTATACACCAAAGTAGATGAATTTAGATCTTTATTTACGATAGACGTTTAAATCCTCCTTATCACTCCCAAATGTTACATGCTAGTTCTAATATCATAGTCGAACGCTTAGAATCCTGAACACGTAAGGTTTCCAGATCTGGTCGGCAATAGATCATAGATCCGAACAAATAGTAGCATATACGGAAAACATAAAGCATTTAGCACATAAAAGCATTTTAGGCATCTTTCCTAAAATAAACTAGTGCTCGTGTCTAAAATATGGTAGACACTCATCTCACGATCATTGCTTAGAATTCTAAGTTTAAGTCTAAAATCCTACAAATTCCTAGTTTTCTTACACTAATGCTCTGATACCAACTGTGACATCCCCATTTTCACAGCTAGAAAAGACTGATTTGTTTATGCTTTATTTGAAAATCAGAGTATACTTTTAAAGAAAAATGTTGTGGATTTTGTTCCCAAAAACATGATAAAGAATTTATGAAGCATTTCTAAAGAAATGTATTTTCATTACATTACAAAACTTGGGATGTCATTGTCAATACATTACAAAACTTGTGTCACTACCTGTAATACAAAAACTGAGTGGGTCAGACTGGGGAGCCTGGTGAGCACATAGGGTTTTTAACCCACAATAAATAAGTTTATTATTATTTTCATCAAATCATTCAACCCGATTATCCATTCCCATTATCCTCACTTTACATCCCTAAGACATCTATTATAAGGGACCTAGCCTAAGGATTTTCATCGGGGCGACAACACTGCTTAGGGGATACCTCAGCAATTTATGTCAAATAAGGCAACCATGAGGGGGATGGAGTACACCGGTGAACACATCATTCACAAACACGTACAGTTTGCGAGCATGCTAGCGTTCCACTGGACTGTCTAGAAAAGTATGTGGTCGTCATCCATACTCCACTAGATGAGTGGAACATCGTCAACATTGAGGCCTCTCCTCATTTTATTTCATCACACATCAACTATTTCATCTACCCATGTTTTACCCAACATATTTATAGATATATTCAGCCAAGATCTGAAAAACAAAGTTTAAATTTTTCATCCAGTATAGATCTCAAGGTATAAAATATATATACAGTTTAGATCTGAAAAACAAATAAGTTTAAATCTTTCATTCAGCACAGATCTCAAGTAAACAGATAATATGCACACATAGAACGTAATTTATATAAAATAATTCATATCTATGTGTAATATGAAAGTAACTATGCACTTACTTGATAAGGTGGTGATTCCAACTTGAAAGTTATTGTGACTAGAAAGTTATTGTGACTCCCAACGACCAAACCTTCATTTTTAGGCTTTAATTTTGACTTTCAGGTTTGACTTGAAAATTGCGAAAAAATCATCAACACATTCCAGATGATTTCGATAACATTCGTTTCGATCATCACTCTATCAACGCGAATCTAGTTCTAGTTCTGAGTCACAATAACTTTCGATTGAGAGACCGTCCGCAGGGAAACATTCGTCCATTGTTCACATTCAATTTTGACTTTTCAAACTGTGACCAATTGTTCGTCAACAATACCTTCACACGACTCCAAAAATTCCATTCAACATACATAAAATCGATTCTCCAAAGATCGATTTCACTCAAGGATCATCAGCAATTTCCAAGTTTGACATGAATCAAATTAATAATCATGAAATCAAATTCACGATAAGAGCAGGAACGAGAAAATTGATGAAAAACAAGATCTTGGATTAAGACAAACAAAAATCGATTCTTGAGAATTGATGTTCACACGTTGAAACCATTAACCTCAGACGATTAACAAAAAGTCATCAATGATTTAGAATCGAATACTGAATGAATGAAATCAATTGCAAGTGACGCATACAGGATCTTGAGATAAAATTGGATATACGGATCATGAACAGTGGAATGGCCAAGATTTGGGGCCACAAAAAAATTATATGCATGGATCCAATTAGGTCAAAACAAATAACTAAAATCGATTGATTTTTGGGTTAAGCGGGAAAACAAATCCAATATGAACAGAAGAACGAATCAGATTGAAATGATACCACCTGAACAGTAGATCAATAGCAGAAATTTCCATGAACAAAATTTTGATTCCATACTGCCAAAACACCAATATTCTTCAATATATGTGTAGAAAATCACCAAATCAAGAACCGATACTTCAAAAATCAATAGATCTTCAAAGACCCGCTCTGATACCACTTGTTGAGATTATTGCGCTATTAGATCGACAGATTCAAAATAGATAAACAAGAAAGAAGTAATCAAAGAACACAAGAATGGATCAAATGATGTCGAATGATTAATATCTCACACCTCAGAAGAGCTCGATGAAGAACTTCGACTGTGGAGATGTGTTTAGGGTTACAATGCAAAAGCTATTAATGAGAACTCTATCTTTAACGCTATACATGCATGCATAATATATAGTCTAACCCTAAGCTTAAACCACGGTTGGACAGGCCCAAACCGGGTAAACAAAATATAACACTAAGCCCATATGACACAACAAACTAAACCCAACAATCTCCCCATTTGCGTCAATAGAGGCGAGAGACTAGTTTGGTTGAGAAAGAACTGACTTCTTAACAGTCTTGAACACCTTCGTTATAATGACCAAAAGAGTGTGACGAAATGATATATACCACCAAAGCATGTCATAAAAGTTCTTCTTATCCGAATCATTGTTCTGTTTACACCTGTGAGTTATGTCAAGAACATGCTTCAAGCAGGAAGTGGAGAACAGGTGTTTGTCAACAAGAGAAAAAAGGAATCTTTCACCTTCGCTTCTAGTGAACATGACAGTGTGATGGACCGGATCAATCTTGTCCAATTTCATCTTATTCAAATCACATGGTTTCCCGATATTCTTCACAATTGGCTTCTTTCTCAGAACATTTGCAATCTCCTGATCAATCTTTGCAACCTCATGGATGTAGGAAGCTAACATCCTCTTAATATGATCGAGGATAGGACCATACTGTTCTTGATTAGTAAGAAGAATATTGAACAGCAGAATCCAATCATGTGGGTTCAGGTTTGGAAGATCAGCTAATGAAATCATATAAACCGAGTTATCAAAACCTCGGGTCACCCTGAACTTCACATTGATGAATTTCCCAGAAGCATACGGCTTCAATACCTTGATAGAGGTTATTTTCTAACCACTCTATTTCAAGTATTGATGTGTGTGAAACCAACTAGTTTTAAACCTACTTTTAATTATCAAATAACACACAAAAGGCAGTGAACCTATCAATTGTGGTATAGCTAAATAAACAGGGTATCGAACACAGGGAACGGCAAATTAAACTAAAAACTAATTTAATCTAAGTTAATTAAGAAGCAGGGGTTTTTCTCTAGTTTTACAAGACTAGAAACTTACTAATTATTACTAATTTAAAACTAGAAAATAACGATTTAACTAGATTTAATAATTGGAAAGGAACTTCTGTTTAGTTCAACTTGGTTAACTCTATGGTTGATTTTCAAGGTAATAGTGCAATGGATTAATTCTTTCGTTGGTTACCGATTCAAGTGATTAGATTTGTGTTCACTACCCTAATCCTTAGCAAATAAACTAACTCAAACAGTGGCCAATTGTCTAATTTAATTATATTTACTAGATTAATTATTCGGGTTAAGTTAGACTTGCAATAGTTAACTAATTTATTCTTTTTAATTAACCTCTTGTTTGATAGTCATCTTACAAGCTTGCACATGAATTTACTCAATTTTCTTATTAATTCTAGTTTCATATTCATTAATCCTAGACATATAACTATGTGGTCACAATATATCATATGAGGACAATAATCAATAGATGTTCATGCTAATCAATTATCTTCCTATTAACAGAAAATTAATTATTATTCACGCACAAGGTTCTTTAGCAAGCTAAAATAACAAAAATTCACCAACTTGGAATTAATCCTACCAATCAATCAAACCATATTGTCAACTTTGTATCCCCAAACAGAAGTCTAAAGGTTTTAGCTCATAATTAAAGTAAATAACAGCAAACAAACAAAGTCAAGTTGCTTAATCATGATGAATAAACAAAAGAATAAGTGGAATGATGAAATTTTGCCTTAATTACTCTCCGGAATTGAATTCTAGCTTCCTTCGTCATCTTCTAGGGTTTTTCAGGCTTCTCAATCGTAGCAAAGCACTTCTGAATCGTCCCAGAACTCTCTCCTATCGATATGTGGAATTATCTTTAAATATACGAATCGACTCGTCGAGTCAACTGGTGACTCGTCGAGTCCCTCTCACATTCCCCGCATTGCGATAACTTTCTGGGATCCCGAGTCATTATCTTCTCGATCCTTTGATTGGACTCGCCGAGTAGAAGTTATGACTCGCCGAGTAGGTGCCTTTTTTAGTGTTTTCCTTCTTTATTCCATTCTCGATCTTCTAACTGTTTCTCCCGCTTCCTTTCGCTTCCAAGCTTCATCTTAGGACTGAAAAACATAATTTAACACTTTTAAGTACCTTTTGTCCATAATATGAGATAATTAAACTAATAAATGAATAAAAATGTATACTTAATATGAACTAATTATGCACATATCAAAATACCCCACACTTGTGTTTTGCTTGCCCCCAAGCAAAACTGAATTTTAAACATATTAGAATCATATATAACAACTCCAATCTAACCCAGCCATTATGCCAAGACCGCAACGCATGCATTTGTGTCTAAAATTTTTCCTATAAACCTCCCATACTCCAAATACTCACAATCCTCATAAACACTTGCCCACTCACCCCGAACTATGCTCATTTTATGCAACCCTCCGAATCCATCCGCAGAAAACCTCTTTACCCCCAAGGTATTTTTAATTGAGCAACCCGAGCATACATAATCTAGAATTACACTTTTGATACCACTATGGAGCTCTTTTGAATTCATCTCTTCTTCGATATTTGCTTTGATCTCTTTGAATTCACCACCTTTATTGTTTGATTTTCGGGTATCTTCAACTTTTTTGGATTTCTTGGAATTTTGATCTTTTGATTTTCACTTTAACTGCTCCAAAATTCATACAATTTCTTTTGTAATTCTTTTTTTTTACATATATTCCTCACTTTTTGTTCACTCAAATCCCTACATGCTTAAGCAGGGGCGCTCAACTTCAACCTTTATTGGCTAACGATAAGAATTTTCCTGGATACATTTCAAGTTTAGGCTGCTAAACATATTGCATCCCTCGGGCTGAGCAAGATTGTGTTTTTGTCTCATAATTTCACTAGAATAAGGAAGCCACAAATGCACTAGAACGTAAATAGGCTCAACTAAACATTTGGGTTATCATGCAATTATCAACACAACTCTTACATGGAGTCCTAATTACTTTTACCAAAATTTCCTAATTTAGATCCTAAGTAATTTTTTTTGGTATGCAAAGTTTTAAAATTAACCTAAATTAAGACTCTAAATCTTCTATTATGTAACCAACCCCCTACCCCACACTTATTTGATGCACTGCCCTCATTGCATATTATGCATAATAAAAACATAAAAAGAAACTAAAGAGGGAATTGGAACAAACTCCCCTGGGATAGCAGTGGATAGGTTGATCACTTTCATTCTAGCTCCAACTTCAATTGACTTTAGACATAGTAACCATGCCTTGGGTGTCTCGTCTCGTGTGGGTCACTCCAAATACGTGGATAACAGTGTAAGATCTTTAGGAATAAATATAGAAAGAATATATAGTCAAGTGGTACTCTAATTAGCATCAAATCAACAGCCCCTTCGACATGAAACCAAACGACTCGTCGAGTATATACCAGACTCGTCGAGTCACTTCGGGAAATCTTCACATTTGTGAGAATTAAGGGCGACTCGTCGAGTCAGTTTAGTGCACTCGACGAGTTGGTCACTGAATGAAAATAATATAATTCTGCATATGATCCAGCTTCCAATAAACTCTCTATACTTTCTATTCACTTCTAGACTCCCTTGCCAACATCTCTAAGAACCGGACTCAATACTTTAACTCTAACGTTCCTTTTCCTTGACTCTCTTTCTCACTTGAATTCTATAACTCTAAACCCATTTGAAGCTAGCACTCCTAATTCAATTCTGAAAATTTGTCAAAGCATCAAACATTAATTAGACATCAAAAACAAGTTTAAAAAAAAAACATCAAACAAACCAAATAAAACAAACAAACACAAAATTAAAAATTGTTCAATAAAAATGCATAAAAATCAATCCTCCTCATCATCATCATCAAGCCCTACTCCAATTCCTCCAGCCCCACTTCTTCTTGCACTTATCACTTCTTCCCACGTTGGAATGTATGGAAAGTTACCACCATCTATGTGTGGAACGTTAAAGTGGTCAAAAAGTCGAATATGAGACTGGTTGCTAAAATTCAAACCCCTCGCCATTTGATCCTGGAGTCGCCTCATCTCCACATTGTACCAATCCATTGGTACATCTTCATTCTCAACCGGAATCACCGGCGGCTCCTCCTCAATATCCCGCTCTCTCCTCGAACGAACTCGTCTTCCCGGCGCCTTGGGACCAACCACCGGATCATCATTTGGGATGGCATAGTGGCCACCACCATAGTCTTCAATGATTCTCGCTCTCCGGAAAAGAATAGGATTAAACGGAGGTGTAGGGATCATCGTCATGAAATTCCATGCACCGCGGTTCATCAACCCGAATGAGTTAGCCAACCGGGTGACAAACATCCCACCATTTATTCTTGAAGTCTTGCGATCCTTGACCGCACCCTCCGAAAGATATGAAGCAAGACACCAAGGAATGTTGCAAAAAAACGTCAGGTGTAATGATGCTCCATAGGAAAAAGACATCAAGGTTGGAAACCTTGTCATCATCCTTTCGTTGGTTGATGGTGGATGAAATGAGGCGGTGAATGAGGCGATGTGTTGGGGATCGAATGCTCCCTTCTTGCGCCGACTTTGGAATATAAACTTTAATACCAATGGTATTCCACCAGCCCGCACTTGTAACTCCTTCGGGAAATACTATATGTGCTTGTGCCAAAAAGGCCCAAAAGATGGGTGTTGAGACCAAGGGCTGGTCATAAACTCCCAATCGGCATGCAAGATCTACCACTGAGCATTGATGAAATTCTCCCCCAAGGAAGAAACTGAAGCTTGTTGGGTGAAAGACATCCACTCCCCCGGTGAAAGACACCATGGAAAAGAACTCTAAGCACAGCTCAAATAAACCGGTTCTTGAATACGAAATACCCGGCTCCACCCGTCACACACCATGGTTTCACCATCATGGTGAAACTCCTTCAAAAGATAAGGAGCTAACTCCTCCTCATAGCGAACACTCTGCAACCATTCCCAATCGATCCGGTTGGCACATAGACCTCCTTCTTCTTAATATCAGCCAGCTTCTTCTTCCATTTCCGCAATGTCAAAGCGGACTCAATTTGTGGAAAGTTTAGCCACGAAAAATCCCCTTGGTAGCCACTGGAAGTTTGCCCCCTTCTGAACATGATTTCTGCAAAACAAAGACCCAAAACCCAGAAAACACAGAATATAATTAAAAAAATTTCGCATATGCATCCCGACTCGACTCATCGAGTCCAGGCATGTCTCGGCGAGTCGCGCAAACTGCACGAGTCAGTCGACGGGTCGATGCAAATTAGGCCATGAAACCTGGAAATTTCGTCAAGGGTTTTGTATAGGGACTTACTACTAAGGTAATAAGGCCAAAATAAACGTTCAAAACAACAAAAATCATGAAAAATCAAAACCCTAAAATTCATTACTTTTCAAAAACGGGTTTTTTTTCATGCAATTGCTACCATATGTGGCCTTATAATCACGTTCTTAATAGAAATCAAGAAGAAATTTGTTACCTTTTTAGTTTAAACTTGAGATTTTTGAAGAAAATTTGAAGAAAACTTGAATAAAACTTGAATGCTTGAGAGGAAATTTGAGAGAGAGGCGCACGTCGAGTGTGTATGTGAAAAACTGAATCTTAGGGTTAAAACCCTAGTTACTGGATGTAAAAGTAATTTCAAAATTATTTTTTTCTGTAAATAATACCGACTCGTCGAGTCGGGGTCAGACTCGGCGAGTCTAGTCGCGAAGTCAAAAAAATTTTCTGAAATCAATATGAACTCGTCGAGTAGTGGTCAGACTCGGCGAGTCTCTTGCAAAACATTCATGATTTTCAAAATTTTGTTATTTATTTAAAATCATTTCACCCCACACTTGGCCCTTGCACACTCTCAAGCAGACATGTCCGATGATTTGGAAGATTAACATTTTTTTAAAAACGAAGGAAAAATTAAAAAAAAAAAAAACTAAAAAGTAAAGGAAAGCAAACTCTATATAACGGGTTGCCTCCCGCCAAGCACTTCTTTTTAAGGAGTCATTAGCTAGACTCCTTCCCGTCTACGTTTCTTCATCTTCGAGCATCGGGAATGCACGCCTAGTCCTTTGTGGTTTGTACTTAGTCTTGTAGGCATGAATCTTTTTCTTGTAAGCCCTTTTCAATTCATCTCTTTTCTTTTTCACAGCATCCTCCTCAGCTGCTTGGGCTTCTCTTTTCCTCTTTTCCTTTTTTAACCCATTCTTCTTTACTTTCTCTTGTACCTCCTTCTATTTAAATTTAATCACTTCATATTTTGTAATGGCTCGTGCTTTAGGTTTAGTAGTGAATGGTCGATCAGCTTCCACCCTTCTTCCCTCTATGTCTTCATCCTTTTCTGTGTTCAACCCTTCTCCAAATGGAATTGTATCAAGGTATGCCACCTCGGCGTATTGGACTTCCATTTCTTTCCCTTCTTCTATTGTTTGTTCTTCCAAATAATCATAAATAGTAACTAAATCCATGGTATGTGAAGAACTATCAACAAACAGATCAACATTGGCCCGGTTTTTATTAAATTCGACTGGACTCGTCGAGTCCATCAAGGTGACTCGGCAAGTCTGATCGGGTTCCTTCAATTCTGGAGTGTTTTCTGAGTTTGCTCCTTCCAGTAGCTTTTCTAACTCCTCCAAGTCTTTGATAGCATCTCCACTTTCTTCAGAGTGTAGCAAAAGCTTGATTGGATCTTCTTTTAGCAAAATTTCAAGCTCTTTTTGTAATATCTCATCATCCAATTGGATAAATGAGATTTCTTCTCTCTTTTCTTCTTTTTGCTTGGCTTCTGGAATAGCTTTAAACATCACCGACTCATCACCCACTCTCAATGTCAATGTAGACTCACTTATATCAATTAGAGCACAAGCGGTGTTTAAGAATGATCTCCCCAAAATAATTGGTATTGCGGGGTCTTCTTCCATATCCACCACCATGAAGTCTACTGGAAAAATAAACTCGTCCACTTTGATAAGGAGATCCTCACAAACGCCTTGTGGATGAATTATCGTTTTGTCCACCAAATGGATCCTCATATTTACCGGCCTTGGTGCTGGTAAGTTCAGCTTCTTAAAGAATGAATAGGGCATCAAATTAATGCTTGCACCTGAATCAGCTAATGCTCGGGTAAAAACTTCATTACCAAATTGGCACGGAATCAACATATTTCCCGGATCACTCTTCTTTTCAGGTAGCTCATTCATCAATATTTCCGCGACTTCAGCCAAATCCTTCCTAGCAGCGAAAAGGCTTTTAAGCAGGTTGAAATATTTAGGTGTTTGGAGCATTGTTTCCACAAATGGCATATTGACTTGTAAAGCTTTAACATGCTCCATGAATGTTGTGTATGCTTCTACTTTTTCTGCAGGTATGGCTTTGATTGGGTATGGCAGAGAAGGATTGTATGGCTTTAGAAAACTGGCAGTTTTTTCATTCCCGAATGGACTCGTCGAGTCCATTTGAGTGACTCGGCGAGTCAGATCGGGTTTTTCTGGATCCGATTCTTCTTCCTTTTCTGCCTTCTTCTTGGAGATTCTCAGTGCTTCTGTAACGTTTTCTTCACTGCTGGAGGCTATTACACTTACATTCTCCATTCTTGGATTGGGTTCGGTGTTACTCGGAAGTTGACCCGGTCTTCTATCATTCACTTGATGCGCAAGCTGCCCCAGCTGTTTCTCAATGTTGAGAATTGATGCTTGCTGATTCCTAAGCATGTTTCTGGTCTCGTGTATGGCAGCATCGTGATCATTGTGTCTTTTTTCGGACGCGGCTATGAATCTAGTGACTAACTCTTCTAAATCGGCTTTCTTTTCTACCGGTTCTTCCTTTTGGTATAGTCCCCTCTCCTTCTGCTTGTATTTCTCCTCCTTTGCCTTCTTATACTCCTCGTATGGTAGCCAATCCTTCTTAGGTTTTCGCCAATTTTCATCATACCGATCACCACTTGAATAGAAGACTTGAGCTTTCTTATTTCCATTCTCATCCAAATCACAATCCCTTGCGAGATGGGACCCTCCACAATTTTCGCATCCTACCCTAATAGCATGGATTTCTTGATCGATTTTTCTCATTCTTCGATCTAGACTATCAAGCTTTTCTATCACCGCCGCCATGCTATCACTTGTCGCGTTTACTACCCCTCGACTTACTTCGTTTCTCGGATTGTGGTATTCTCTAGAGTGCTTAGAGAATTCTTCAATTAATTCTTTGATTACCGGGGGCGCCTTCTTTGTAAGTGGGCCTTGAGAATCAAGCAATTGCCTTTTTGTGACATTGACTCCATCTTAAAAAATGGAGACCTCTTATTGGCTATTAAGGTCATGGTGTGGGCAATTTCTAAGTAGGCTCTTGTATCTTTCCCAAGCTTCATAAAGAGATTCGCCGGGTTGTTGCTCGAAGTTGGCAATGGCTTTCTTTAGCTTAGCTATCTTGGAGGGCGGACAGAAATGGTCTATGAATTCTTCTTTCATCTTGGCCCATGTGGTGACCGATCCGGGAGGAAGTGACTTTAACCAATCTTTTGCAGCTCCTTTTAATGTGACAGGAAGCATTCGAAGAAGCTGGGTCTCGCGTGGAACATTAGGCACGTTGAAGTAATCGGCCACATCATTCACTTCGTCCAAGTGCTTGTAATCGTCTTCATGATCCTCCCCGTAGAAAGGAATCTCTTTGAGTTGGGCGAGAATATGGCCTTTTAGTTCGAAAGTGGCGGTTGCGGGAATTGCGGGTTGCACAAGTCCCGGCCCGGTGTCATCACGCATCCTTTTCTTCCACTCCCCCATGGGGACTTCATCGATGTTAGCCATAGTGATAGCTAACTCTTCTTCGGAATCGGTTTCGTGCTCGGAAATATGCTCTTCTTCTTCCTCGTTCTCGTACTCGATATCTTCGTGAATTGGTTCTTCAATTGTTAACGAGGCACTGGATGCTCCTGATTTGCTGCTCTTCTTCTTGCTGAAAACGGATTTTAAGTTCTTGAGTGGTGAGTTCTTTGAAGTTGCGGTTTCTCCTACGGCTTTTCCTTTGCTTCTCTTTAGTGCGGATTCCGGGTCTTCCAAAGGAGGTACCAGAGGTGTGTCAGATCCTCGGGTCATGAAACAGCTGAAAAAAAACGAAACAAAAGAAACGAAACGCGTAAAAGGAACAAAAATGGAATAAAAAAATAAAGACTAAAACAGCGATGTACTCGCCGAGTCGGCACGAGTGCACTCGGCGAGTGCAAGGAAAAAACAGAAAAGAAAATTTCTAGTTATTTAAAAAACGGAATTGTAATAAAACTAAATCTACTTACTGATTTGCTTTGTAAATAACTTTGTGTAAGATAAATCCCACACAAAGGATCGATTAAACTAGACTTTAATATTAATTTTAGAACCGTTCCCCGGCAACGGCGCCAAAAACTTGATGTGTGTGAAACCAACTAGTTTTAAACCTACTTTTAATTATGAAATAACACACAAAAGGCAGTGAACCTATCAATTGTGGTATAGCTAAATAAGCAGGGTATCGAACACAGGGAACGGCAAATTAAACTAAAAACTAATTTAATCTAAGTTAATTAAGAAGCAGGGGTTTTTCTCTAGTTTTACAAGACTAGAAACTTACTAATTATTACTAATTTAAAACTAGAAAATAACGATTTAACTAGATTCAATAATTGGAAAGGAACTTCTGTTTAGTTCAACTTGGTTAACTCTATGGTTGATTTTCAAGGTAATAGTGCAATGGATTAATTCTTTCGTTGGTTACCGATTCAAGTGATTAGATTTGTGTTCACTACCCTAATCCTTAGCAAATAAACTAACTCAAACAGTGGCCAATTGTCTAATTTAATTATATTTACTAGATTAATTATTCGGGTTAAGTTAGACTTGCAATAGTTAACTAATTTATTCTTTTTAATTAACCTCTTGTTTGATAGTCATCTTACAAGCTTGCACATGAATTTACTCAATTTTCTTATTAATTCTAGTTTCATATTCATTAATCCTAGACATATAACTATGTGGTCACAATATATCATATGAGGACAATAATCAATAGATGTTCATGCTAATCAATTATCTTCCTATTAACAGAAAATTAATTATTATTCACACACAAGGTTCTTTAGCAAGCTAAAATAACAAAAATTCACCAACTTGGAATTAATCCTACCAATCAATCAAACCATATTGTCAACTTTGTATCCCCAAACAGAAGTCTAAAGGTTTTAGCTCATAATTAAAGTAAATAACAGCAAACAAACAAAGTCAAGTTGCTTAATCATGATGAATAAACAAAAGAATAAGTGGAATGATGAAATTTTGCCTTAATTACTCTCCGGAATTGAATTCTAGCTTCCTTCGTCATCTTCTAGGGTTTTTCAGGCTTCTCAATCGTAGCAAAGCACTTCTGAATCGTCCCAGAACTCTCTCCTATCGATCTGTGGAATTATCTTTAAATATACGAATCGACTCGTCGAGTCAACTGGTGACTCGTCGAGTCCCTCTCACATTCCCCGTATTGCGATAACTCTCTGGGATCCCGAGTCATTATCTTCTCGATCCTTCGATTGGACTCGCCGAGTAGAAGTTATGACTCGCCGAGTAGGTGCCTTTTTTAGTGTTTTCCTTCTTTATTCCATTCTCGATCTTCTAACTGTTTCTCCCGCTTTCTTTCGCTTCCAAGCTTCATCTTAGGACTGAAAAACATAATTTAACACTTTTAAGTACCTTTTGTCCATAATATGCGATAATTAAACTAATAAATGAATAAAAATGTATACTTAATATGAACTAATTATGCACATATCAAGCATCCACAACCTTTGTGGAGTTGCCGATTGAGACTGTGAATTGCTTAGAGAAGTATCAAGAAATGCTTTTAACATAATATCAGAATAAGGTGCTGAGGTAGTAAGCAACTTATCAAGCTTATCATTGATGTCTTTTAAATATTGCTTGGTCACAGGAGCAACATCATCATCTTCACTTGGAATGCGATAAGGACTGTAGTAAGTAGAATCAAAGTCAAAGTTTTCGCCTCCCAGAATAGGCTCAGAGTCTATCGAAGGTGATGGTGAGAGAGGTTTGGTTGTGATAGGGGTGTCAATGCCAACGGTATGTGCCCCCATATCAGATATGTTGACACTCACCGAAGGGCTGGTGGTTGTGGTTGTTGTAGCATGAGAAAAAATAGGTGGTGGTATTGGAGCAGAAGTAGTGGGTTGAGAAGCGACAGGAGGTGGAATGGGAGCAACGGAGATTGGTATAGTGGTTTGTTTTGGAGAAGGAGAAGGAGTAGGAACATGAATCTGTACTTCAAGAGTTAGAGATTGGCAAGGAGTGTTTCCCCTTGGTGACCCTTCATGCTGAACATCCTCTTCATCATTGGCAGGTTACTCCTCTTCATCGGAATCAGAAGGCGTTGGAGCCTTCGGTCGTTTTTCCATATTCTTGACCTTTTTCTTTTTGGGAGACGAAGGTGCATTGGTGTCAGCCTTTTGCTTTTTAGGAGATAAGGGACCTTCATTTTCATCTTTCTTAGATTCCGGTTTCTTCCCCCTCTTTGCAAGTTTGTCAGCAGCCTCGAAAGCACTCTTCATCTCAGGAGTGAGTTGTCTTGGACCCAAAGGAGGCAATTTCCTATAATCTACCATGACTCTACTTTCACTCGTGACACATCGACTCATTGTTTCAGGAATAGAACCAATGTAATGGAACTTTGTAGGGTCGGTCACTATAATTTTGACCGTATGAAATACAGCAATCGAAGACTTCAAAGCATCCGCTATGACAGGAACCTGAAAAGTCTCAATGGCTCTGGGAGTGACTAGTGTCCAAAACGAGCACATGAAATCTCAGAATGTCTGGTCGAGGAGTTGAGACTCTGCACCAACTGTGACCAAAGTAGTGAACCATAATCCAAATTGATTCCCTGTTAGAGACCATAGAGAATATTCATAAATCCTTTACTTGCCTCATCTGACCCTGCAACCCGTTCTGCTAACCCCTTGTAGAGAAGTGTGAGCAGATCATTCCATTGGGGTGGTAAACATGACCTTTTGAATTTCGTCACTGTAGTTAGAATGTTCGTATACCCCATGTCATAGAACATTGAGAACAACTGAGTGGTTGTTACGAAATCCGGAGAGATGACAGAAGCATCAGCAGCAAGCCCTAGCAGTGAACAGAAGCGAGCTTTAAATACCGATGTCTTGTGATCAAATATTTCGAAAAAGATTTGTTCCTTGCGTTTGTCGTAGGAAGCAGTGAAATAGATATATGATAGGAGGGACATTGGAACTGATTCGACTTGTGTTAAAGCTATCACCAAAGGAGAATACCTGAGACACTCCACAACGTGAAGCATGTATGAATCATAAAGAAAAGGATCCAACTGAATAATGAGATTCTGATTCGGTTTTATCTTGAGCAAGGTTGAAGAAGCTATTTGATCTTGAATAAGGATGATTCTGCCATTGTTGAAGCACTCAAGAAGATGAACAGTTGAATATCGTCTAGTGTATTTGAGAGAGAAGTTGAAGAAGGTAAGAAGGTACAATAGGTGTGAGAACTTCCTTTTATACCATTTCTAGGAGAGAGAAAATATCGGTTGTGACGATACGATTTCTGAAACATCACCTGTAAAAGTGGGATTTGATAGCTTGGGTTCCCTAGAAACACGTCATCGGGTGTGGGTGTAGAAACCGTTTCAAATTCACGCGCCCAAAAATTAATTCTTGTTCTTATCCAAATACCGTCTCTTCAATTCTGAGAAAGGTTCATATTAATCCATCTTCGCTCCTCTATTAGAAAGTGAACCACCATATCTATTAGAACCAAAAGTACAGATCTGAAAAGTGTCATTAGTACCACAATCAAGAGTTTGGAAGATCATAAAGATCTTCGTGCAATAGTGTGCCAAAGAAAAAGAAATAAAACAAGATGTGTATGGGATAAAAGTGATGCCTGAAAGACATAATACTAATGATTACGGGCATGAATCTCTTCCTTCTAAGTCAAGAGAGACTGAGAAGTGGTTGTGTGGTTTCCCATCAAATATGATAAAATATTTGTTAAGAAACATTGAAATGCTTCTTTTCAAGTATAGCCTTTAGTGGGTGGTTAGCTTCAACCGAACTTCGATACTTAACATAGACCGAAAGTGAGATGAAGTACTTGTGAGACCGATGTGGTCTGTTGAACAAGTAGGTTTGGAGAAATTATTTTGTGACTGGATATTAATAATAAGAAATCTCAAAAAAAAAATTAAAACTGGATCTTATGGGAAGAAAAATCTTGGTGATAGACATATCATAAAGATCACGCAAAAATTAGAAATTTCTTAAGGTACAAGTAATATCTTGATCATATAAGCGTTCACCGTCGATTCATTCAAGGTATTGGATTTTGGGTCTCACTCAGCACGTGGTAATCGTGACTAAGATCATCAAAACAGAAGTTATGTAACCATAAACCTCATTGGTAATTGTTGAGAGTCTCAAGGGTTACGATTGTGAAGTGAAACGTGATGGAGAATAACCACGTGGTTAAAGAGCTGAAAGTACCTCTGCTAATTTAGAATGACAAGGCAGAAAACTCTTAACTCATTGTGAGAGGAGTAAGGTAGCTCGTGACTTGAGTGAATTTAGAAGCCTAATTGGGAAGAAACGATAGGTGTCGACCGAATCATTAAGCCTTTACTCAGAGTCTAGGAGGCTTCGGTCTACGTGCAGCAGCATGCTTCTAGGGATACTTAACTAGTATAAAGATAAGAGTGTTACACCTACCCTGACTCCAGTCGAGATAGCACTTGTGATTATCAAAACAAAAGAAACGAAACGAAACAAAAATAATAAAAAAAAATTTGGATTTTTGAAAATGTCTGAAAAAGAATAAAAACAGAAAATGAAAATATTTTTTGGATTTTGAAAATTTCTAAAAAAGAATAAAAACAAAAAATAAAAATATTTTTGGATTTTTGAAAATTTTTTGAAAAAGAATAAAAACAGAAAAGAAAATAAATACTAAATGTAAACACACGAGAGAATAAAATCGCTTTACAAGAATATACAACCGAAACCATAACTTAGAAAAGATGAAGTGAAATGGGCCGAGCGTTCGGTACATTTCGGTTCTAGAAAAAACTAGAGCCGAAATAGACCGAGCGATGGGTTCATTTCGGTTCGCGAAAATCCTAGAGTCGAAATAGACCGAGCGTTCGCTCTATTTCGCTTCTTTAATTTTTAGTGAAACAAAATGGGTTTCGGTACCGACTCAACTTCCATCATTCCCAACCCTTGTAGAATTTTATTAAAGCTTGCTTCTGGTAGGGCTTTAGTGAAGATGTCAGCCAGTTGGTCTGAGGACCGAACGAAGTGAACTTCAACGTTACCATCTTCCACATGGTCCTTTATGAAGTGGTATCTTAGTGCAATATTTTTAGTCTTCGAGTGTTGCACTGGATAGTGACATATACGAATTGCACTTTCTGAGTCACAGTAGAGAGGGATCTTCTTCATGCTTAAGCCATAATCTCTAAGTTGGCTTTGTATCCATATGACCTGCGATGTACAAGATGCTGCAACGATGTACTCAGCTTCGGCTCTAGAAAGAGATATGCAAGTTTGTTTCTTTGACTTCCAGCTAACAAGTTTTCCTTCAAGGAATTGGCGTCCACCTGTTGTGCTCTTTTGGTCTAATCCACATCCACCAAGATCAGCGTCAGAGAAAGCTTGAACAAAGAAGCCATATTTTGTAGGATACCAAAGACCAAGAGAAGAGGTTCGCTTGAAATACCGGAAAATATTTTTCACAGCAATCATATGTGGTTCTCTTGGATTTGCTTGAAACCTTGCACAATAACAGACAGAGAACATTATGTCTAGTCTACTAGCTGTTAAATACATTAGAGATCCTATCATCTGACGATAGAGAGTCACATCAACAGCCGGTTTCTCAAGAGATGGAGTTAGCTTCGTGCCAAATGTCATTGGAACCTTTACTTTGGAATCTCCCGTCATGCCGAACTTCGCAAGCAAAGTCTTCGTGTACGCTTCCTGATTTATGAAGATTCCTTATGGTCCCTGTCTTATATTCAATCCAAGGAAAAAGTTAATAGGACCCATTGCGCTCATTTCAAATTTACTCTCCATCAACTTCCTAAAATCAGCTGTTAAGCTAGGATTCGTGGAGCCAAAGATGATTTCATCGACGTAAATCTGAACAATCATTAAGTGTTCGCCTTCTTTATTGCAAAAAAAGGTTGGGTCAACCGAACCTTGTTTGGATTTTGACATTTTAAGAAAACGTGTTAGATTTTCATACCAGGCTCTCTCGGTGCTTGCTTTATCCAGTATGTAACAATGATCAGGATACTTTTCGTTCACAAATCCGGGCGGTTGCTCAACGTATACCATTTCTTCCAGTTCTCCATTCAAGAAAGCACATTTTACGTCCATTTGGAAAACTTCAAAGTTTTTATGTGCAGCATATGCCAAAAAGATTCTCACTGATTCCAACCTTGCTACAGGAGCGAAGGTTTCTTCATAATCTATTCCTTCTTCCTGGCAATATCCTTTCACCACCAGCCTTGTTTTATTACGGATGACATTACCCTCTTTATTTAACTTATTTCTAAAAACCCATTTTAAACCGACTACAGATTCATCCTTTGGTGTGGGAATCAGCCTCCAAACACGATTTCGTTCAAACTCATGGAGTTCGTCTTGCATAGCTTGCACCCAATCAGAGTGAGCAAGAGCACCATGTACCGTTTTCGGTTCAATTTTGGAGACAAATGAATTAAACATGCAAAATTCTACTGGAGAGAATAAAGCAGTTTGCTTCGCCTTCAGTTGAGAGCGTGTGAGAACTCCCTCAGATGATTTACCAATTATTTGAGTTTTAGGATGATCCTTTGTCCACTTTATGAGAGGAGGGTAATTTGGATCATAGGCAGGATCCAGCTCAGCATTGACTTCTTCTTCCAGTTCTGACAGATCGCCTTTGTCATTTACATTTTCATTCTCCCCCTCAAATGGTGAACTGAATCCTATGCCAAGTTCAGTACACTCCCCCTCAGATGAATCATCATGGGTTGGTGATACTGATGGATTCTCCCCCTGGAAAGGCAATTCGGTTGTTTCTGGTGTTGAAGAACCCTCCCCCTGGAAGATTGAGCTTTCTTTTAGAGGGTCATTTGTGGTTAGATGATCATTTGATGTAGTGGGTTCATTTTTCATTGCTTTTGCAGCTTCATCGATAATTTTCTTCAAGGAATCGATCTTGTTATCTACTGCGTTCGCTTCTGAGTGGATTGCCTTCTTTGGTTAATCAAAGAGCAGCATGTACTCTTCAAATATATTGGAAATGGGAATAGAGACTTGACCTGATGCAGGAAATATTTCTTCTGTTGGACCCTCGCTTGCTTGAATTTTCTTCATATAATTATCATCAAAAGCTACATAGTAAGTTTCTTCAATTTTCCTTGAGCGTTTATTCAGAACCCTGTATGCTTTAGACATAAGCGAATATCCAAGAAAGATCCATTCATCTGCCTTTACATCAAACTTATTGCGGTTCTCTTTTGAGTTGAAAATGAAGCATCTTGAACCGAACACATGGAAAAACTTTACATTGGGCTTGCGATTATTCAAGATTTCGTACGGAGTTATGGAAAATCGTTTGTTGACGAATGACCGGTTCTACGTGTAACAAGCAACAGCTATAGCATCTGCCCAGAAGTATAATGGAAGAGAAGCAAAACTCAGGATGGTTCGGGCCGCTTCACATAATGAACAATTTCGCCTTTCAACGATCCCATTCTGTTGTGGAGTGTAGGGAGCAGAAAAGTTGTGTTACTCCCTTTTCAACCAGAAACTCTTCAAGGTTTTTATTTTTGAACTCAAGACCATTGTCACTTCTTATGTTTCTTACCACCTTTTGTAGCTGCAATTCCACTTGCTTGATGAAAAGCTTCAGCTTGGGAGTCGCCTCTGATTTCTGTTTAAGAAAGAAAACCCAGGTGAAGCGTGAAAAATCATCTACAGTCACAAGTATGAACTTACTACCACCGATGATTTCAATAGTCAAAGGACCACATAAGTCGATGTGTAGCAATTCAAGTGGTTCGATGATTTTTGTATTGATACAAGAGGGGTGACTCTTTCTGCTCTGCTTGCCCATCTCGCATGTTGCGCACAGGTGTTCTTTTTCAAATTTGAGAACAGGAAGTCCTTGTACATGATCACCAACCACCAGTTTATTAATATCTTTGAAGTTCAGGTGCAACAGTCTTTGGTGTCACAACCATCTTTCGTCTGAGTTCGCCTTTGTTAGAAGGCATATAGCTGGCTTTCCTCTGATTGGATTGATATTCAGCGGATACATCTCGCCTTTGCGCATGGATTTCAACAGGACTTTCTTAGTTTTCTTTTTGATGATCTCTGAACCCTCGTCATCGAACGAAACCTTTAATCTGGTTCCCACAACTAGTTGAGAGACACTGATTAGGTTATGATGTAATCCTTCCACATAAGCTACTTTGCGAATTGAAAATTCACCATTTGTAATCATCCCATATCCTTTGATCGTGCCATATGAGTTGTTTCCATATTTTACACATCCACCATCCTGAAGGGACCGAAACTCCCTAAGCTCTTCCCTCCTTCCTATCATGTGACGAGAGCAGCCACTGCTAATATACCATTCGTCGTCAAACTGCTCGTCATCTATAACCTGCAAAATTAAGCAGATTTAGGAACCCAAAGCTTCTTGGGCCCTGATGAGTTTTTCACAGAATAGGGAATTGCAACAGAAAGATCAACCATATATATTCTTTTTATTAATGTGGTTTCATCTTTTCGTTTGATGGTGTAAAATTTGATTTTATTTTTTTGTCTTTCTTTATTTGGGGTATCTTTTTATTAGTTGGTTGTTCAGTTGAGTTTTTCTTTGGAGACCTATGGTTTGATGACTTTTTCTTAACTTGTCCTTCATTATTAGAGACAAGCTTTCCCTTTCCCTTGATGCCTTTCACCAGGTTTGGTTTTGGTGGAGAGCGTGAAGGATTGGATTTTGGACCGTAACTTGTCTTTCGGTTCTCTGCACTTGTGTTGGGACCGAAACTGGACTTTCGATTTTTGGCATAGTAAGAGTTGGGACCGAAACTTGAATTTCGGTTCTTGTGAACACCATTAGGACCGAAACAGGTTGTTTGGTTCTCCTGACTGCATGACTGGCAGTGATTGACTTGTCCTTCCTTTGACATCTTCAAATTAGAAGCTTTTTCAAAGCGAACATAAGTGGGGTTTTGAGATTGCCAAAACTATTTTCTTTCATTGAGTTTCTTCATGTATCTTTTGTTCCTCTGACGTTTCTGCTCAACAAGTTGTTCTTGAGTCAAGTGAATGTTGTCCTTAGGTTCCTTTTTCTTCCTATAAGTTTTGGTTGTTGTTGTTGATTCGTTGGAAGCTTTTAGTGGTTCGCTTGGTATTTCTTTTGTACCACTTGTACTGGGTTTATCAAAGCTTGAGGGATTGTTGATGGGTTCAGCCACGTACCTACCCTTGACTCTCCATGAGGTTCGCTCCGACAGGCCAACCGTTTCTTCTGCATTGTCTATTGGAGCTGACCAGAAGTAGTTGTCACAACCTTCAGCGTTATCTTTATCGACCATGGAGGTCAACCCTGGCGTCTATTTCTTAGTTATTCCTTCAACGGTATATACTTGGTTCGGCACTGTTTCCACCTTTCGATAACTACCTCCTTTTCTTTGAGGACTTTGGACTTATCCTTGGAAACGCGAGCGAACTCAACAGAATTTTCAGATACGAGCGATTTTGCAGTTTCTGATTCGCTCTTGAGAAATTCTGAACAGTCAATCTCGTCTTCTACAGAGATTTCGCTCATTTCACTTTCCTCATCAAATTCAGAAGTGGTTTCTAAATTCATTTTATTCTCTGAACTTAATTTGGCATTAGAGGAGTCAAACTTCTATAAGGTCTCGGTTTTTATTTTTAATTTATCATTTTCGTCCAGTAAGTTCTTTAACATACTTTTATGCTCTTTGGACTCAATAAAAGCCTCAATTTGTCCAGTCCATATTTGTAGGTCACTGAAAGCTCATCTGAGGACATTATAGATTCACATTCAGCGATGACTTCGTCCTCCTTAAATTCAAGGAAAGGAAAAATCATTTTATGAATCTTTTTACCTATCTCACAATCTAAATACAACTTGGTGATATTAGTATATAAGCATTTAGCAATTAAACATAAAATATTTCTTTATTTCAAGAACTTCAAATTGTCTTGTTGCAAATAAATAAGTTCATCCCTAGCCCTAAATAACTCTGACTCCTTCTGTTGTATCCATATCCTTCTTTCTTCACTCTTGGAAGCTTCCCTGCTGTGTTGGTCGGTTAGGTTAGAATTTGCTAAGCGAGTTTGCAAAAGACTGCCACTTAAGTTAGAAAACTTGAATTTTAATTCATTTAACTCTTTTTTCATAATCTGTTACTGGTATTTTAAGTGATTCCAGGATAGACTGTACCTTTTTGATCAATTGATCACAATCGATGATCCTTTCACTCACAGGTTAAGCAGTGAAACATTTGTCTTCCTTAAGCTTCATTTCCTCATGCTTACTTTCGGTTGTCACCATCAAGCATCTACCAGCCGACTCAGTAACTCCTTCTCTTGCCACATAAGCTCTTCCATGCGAAGGTCTGCGTACCTCTTCGTCTTTAGAGTCTGTAGACCAGACTTCTACTCCACCGAACTCATCATCAATAATATGTTCCCGCATAATTAAAGCATTCATAGAAACATTAGATGTTTTCTTCTTCTTTATCTCCTCCAACTTTCGCATGTGCTATGATTCGTCATCTTCATCATCCCTTTTCTCAAACATCTTTCTCAGCAAGCAATCCTTGGCAAAGTGGTTCTTGCCATGACAGTAGTTGCAGTCATATTCTGAATCTCCCACAAGCTTGCTCTCCTTCTTCTCGTCATCCTTCTGAGTGGTATTTTTGCTCTCCTCTTTCGCCTTTTCAGAGTTGTAGCTTCCCTGCCAGTTTCGGTTCTTGTTGACAGGGAACTTCTTATGAGCAAACTTCTTTGGATTTGAAACCATCATTCCATATTCATCATTGGTCAGATTGCACTCTGACATATCAAATTCTTCCTCTTCGTCTACCACATTCTTGCTTTTAGAAACAAGGGTCAGAGAACCCACACCCGAAACTACTTTCGCTTCCTTAGACACCACACTTTCATGAGATTTAAGTATACCTATCAATTTTGCCAACAAGTAGGACTTAAATTGCTCATGTGCCTTTACAGTCGAGACCAATACCATCCATTCGGGTCTTAAGTTGTTCATGGATGTCACCTGTTGTTCGATCAACTTCCTTTCAATACCATACTTCATCATCTTGCTAAGTAGATGGTTGATACGATCAAATGTCTGAATGAGTTTCTCTTCGGGTTTTTGTATGAAAGCACCGAACTCAGAGAGAAAAAGGGTTTGGATGGAGTGCTCTAGATCCTCATCATTTGAATATAATTCTTTCAACCTATCCCATATTTCTTTAGATGTAGTGTATGAACTTACTAAACAGAAAGTATCGGCTTGCAAATCGAATCTGATCATTCTCATGGATTTAACGTTGCATAGCACCTTATCTTTTCATCTTGAGGGATCTTCTCTACGTCCACCAAGAGTTAGTTATACTCTTTTTGAGATTTGATTGTTCTGTTCGTTCCAGAGTGAACAAACGGACCCAATGTTATTGCTTCCCAGATTAGATAGCCATTGTCTTCAGAACCAATGACGTAGTCTTCAAAGTGATGCGCCCATACTTCATAATCTTGAGTATAGAGAATGGGAACTCTCATAGTGGATCCTATACTGTTGGAGATGTTGATTGGATTGACTTGAGAATCGTCGTGAGACATGATGAAAAACTTCTTCTTTTAATCTGCTCGAATCAGACTTGTAAAGATGAGACTAGGGTTTTATCGAAAACTAAATACACCGTCAATAGGAAGAAGACGGCTTCTATATATTCGATAAATGCGGAAAACCTAATGGATTCTTCAAACAGAAGAGATGCGTATGTATTACACAGTCTCCTACTCTGATACCACTTGTTGGGATTAAAACCCTAATTGAGATTTGATGAACAAGATGCGGAAAAAAAAAACACAAATATGAAGACTAGGTCGAATGATCACTCGATTTATTGAATTGTGAGGAACAAATTACACTTAAGAAATAAGAATCTAACTCTACAAGAAACTTCACAATGTGGCGGCTACATTTTGCCTCTTTATTAACCCTAATAATGAATAATACATGACTATTTATAGGGAAAAGACAAGTCTTGGGCTTTTAACCTACACTTCATCAAGGGGACCATTGTCATCATCCATGGAGTGCTTTGAAACCCTACAAAGACCTTACATCCAACTTCAGATCTAACTTCCTAATGACGTCCTTTACAATAAAGATGGCAACTTTATCCCTTTGCATGCCTTCATGGGATTCAAGTCTTAGATTTGGCATTCTACTTCGATTAAGTGGTCACTAATTCATGCATGGTTTATCTTAAACTTCCAAGATCCGATTTTTATGACTCCATGCACTTCTAAGTGTTCAAAAGGACAGCTCAAATGGTATGGAGTAGTCCATACTCCATAAGACCAATGTCATGGGACCAAAAGCTCCTAAATCTACCCACAAAAGAGATATAAGCAAGGAACAATCAAGGTAACAACTTTTTAGCTCCAGAAGCTTGCAATAGAGAAGATAGCCCTGGATCTTGAAGCTCCAACTCAAACAATGCACCACCACCAAGTCTCTTCCTCTTCAAAAGCACAAAAGAATACCAAAAACTCTCAATAAACTCAATAACACACTACAAATGGCTAGGTTTTCGAGGTGTAGCTCACAAGTGGCAATGGAGGCTAATAAGGTGAAAACTTTGGGTCTTAATGTGTTTAAATATGGTGCAAACCCTAAAAATTAGGGTTTGCCCCTGATGGATGTATGCCCCGCGTACACATGGGTATGCCCAGCGTACCAGGGGGCTAGTTCGAGGCATGTCATCTTCCAAGTACGCCCAACATACTAAGACTTAAGCCACAAGTTAAAAAGGAATAATAGTTAAGAACTTACCTTGACATTCCGGGCGTTACAATGGATTTTATCACAAAGTTGCCAAGGATGGAGCGTGGAGTTGTAACTAACTAGGACATTGTTGATAGATTGACCAAGAGCAAGCATTTCATTCCAATCGCCGAAAGTATATCCGCTGAGAAGTTGGCTGACATTTACATTCGGGAGGTGGTAATTCAGCATAGATTGCCCGTCTCGGTGATTTCGGACTGAGATGTCCGTTTCACCTCTAGGTTTTGTGGGAAGTTTCATGATGAATTAGGTACTCAGCTACATTTCAGTATAGCATACCACCCCCAAACCGATTAGTAGAGTGAGCGGACGATTAAGACGCTCGAAGATATGCTCCAGGTGTGCTTGTTATATTTTAGAGGTTGTTGGGATACTTACCTTCCACTGGACTAGTTCTCCTATAACAACAGTTATCATGCCAGTATTGATCAACCATCCTTTGAGATGTTGTGTGGGAGGATGTGTAGGACCCCGGTTTTTTTGGTCGTGGTCGGGCATCGGGTCATGGGGAGTATTGAAGTGGTGCTCATGACAACTAAGTTGATCCAGCAAGTGCGTGACAAGTTGCGAGTCACACAAATCCGACAGAAGAGTTGTGCAAACCATCGTCGTTCAGACCTCGAGTTTCAGGTGGGAGACTTGGTGCTACTGAAGGTGTCACCTTGGAAAGGTGTCATCCGATTTCGGAAGCAGGACAAGCTCGACCTCGGTTTATTGGTCCCTTCAGGATTACCACTCGGGTGGGAAAGGTGACATATCGACTGGATTTGCATGATGAGTTTAGTTAGATCCATAACACTTTTCATGTCTCTCAGTTGCTAAAGTGTGTAGCCAATGAGTTTGTGGTGATTCCTTTGGATGATATTTAGGTCGATGAACGTCTGAATTATGTAGAGAGGCCGATTCCGATCCTCGACCAGAAGACCAAGGCTTTGTGCAACAAAGTAGTGAACCTGGTAAAGGTGTAATGGCAAAACCGGAACGGATCTGAGTGAACGTGGGAACCGGAGGATGAGATGAGGGAGCACTACCCAGACTTGTTTACAGCAACGGACTTCGAGATCAAAGTCTGATTCAATTGGGGGAGAGTTGTAACACCATTGTTCCAGGTATTTTCATATTTAGCTTTGATCAAAGTCTAATTCAAGTAGGGACCAAATTTTGCAAATTTGGTCCCTACGTTGGGCATATGAGATAGGTACACCATGCGTAGGTCATTAACAGTATGATCACAGTTTCCTTGCATAAATTGGGCGTACTCATGCAGAGGGCAAACCCTAAATTTTAGGGTTCCGACCCTATTTAAAGGGTTGTAAGGCCTTAAACCCTTCTTTACCTCTAGTCTCCATCCCTCTTAGCCCCCATCTCGAAACCATAATTCTTGTGTGTGAGTTTTGAAGCTCTTTAGTGTTATTTTGGTTTTCTTTGTAGTGAAGGAAAATATTTTAAGAAGTGGCGTTGCGCTCAAGATTTTGGATCTAGATTCCTCACATCTTTGTGCATCTCCATGAGGTATAAAGTTCAAATCTTGATGATTTCCTTGCTAAATCTTGTTAGGTTGCAAATTATGACCTTTTATCCCAAAAATCATGGTCTAATGAGTATGGTCTACTCCATACCATTTGAGTTGTTCTTTTAGGCATTTTTGAGTGTTTGGTGACACAAAAATGCAAGTTTGGCCCTTTGTATTCATCCACGCGAAAGTTATGGGGTTTTAGATGGTAATATAAGTTAGGGCTTTAGTTTTGTGCTCCTTGTAGCCATGCAAAGGCATAAAGGTTACAACTTTATGATTTTAGACATTCATTAGACTTAGATCTAAAGTTTGGACGTTATATCCTTAAGCATTAAGACATTAAATGAGAATTTGGACTTCAAGGGATTACATTGGGCGTAATCCTAAGTATGCTGAGCGTTGTGGGCTGTGGCCCCATAACCCCTACTAGACTGAGTTGTACGTTGGTCGTAATAAGGGGTATGTCGGGCGTACTCTCAGAAAACCTTTTGGGCCATATTTGGGCCTTATCTAGTTGGGTAATGTATGGGAAGGGGAAAATGGTATTTTTTCCCTTAGTAAGTTAGAGGATGAATTGGACCTTTGATTATGGGGTTAAAATCCTTATTATTAATTTGAGTTGATTTTAGGTTATGATCAGTGTGAGTAGCCATAGTAGCAGCATCCCAAGTATGTGATTCGGGTATCTGAAGTTGAGGTGAGTCTTCTCACCACACTAGTAGGTCAAAGGTACTAATGTCGGCCCCACTGCTTTGTATGTGTAGGATGTATGTGATTATGTGACTATTACTGATATGATTGTATGAATTATGGATGGAGCCAATATGGGTTCAAATTCATTATGGACTCGAGGTCGATATGGACCCGGAGGTTGATACGGACCCGACACAGCTGCTTGTTGTTATATGGGGTTGATACAAACCTGATGGTTGATACGGACCTGCCACAGCTGTGTGTTGTTATATTTATGTGTATAATATGTATGGTATTTTGGGGAACTCACTAAGCTTTATGCTTACGGTTTAAGTTTATGTTTCAGGTACTTTGAGTTCGAAAGGAAAGGGTCCGGCCTGATCGCAGCACATCCACCCGTGTTCAACATTTTTATGATCTTTGGGATTATACTCTGATAAGTATTTTCATATTGATATACTTTTGTTGGGTTGATATGGATATTTGATGATTTCTAATTGACTTAAAATGAATTTTTACATATGAATTTTGGGTCGTTACACATTAAGGGTAGAGCGACATGTGTAAGCGATAACCTAAAAAGACAAAACAGTGAAAGTAAATCAAATTGAATGGTAAAATATAAAATAATGTGCAACGTAATACAAGCATCATACTTCAAGAACCTACAAAATGATACAAACAAACAGGATAAGTCAAGGGTAATGAAGTAAAACACGAATAATCAAAAGACAATCATATGAGCCAAAATCATGTATGAATAACAAAACTCAGAAAGAACAAGTTCATCTACGTCTAGCTTCATAGTATCATCCGACTTCATTTTAGGGCATCTCCTCCTTTTATGTCAATCATCATTGACTATATCCTCCTTAGTGTCGTTGATGGTGGTCTTCATTAGACATGTCAATAACTGCACACAACAAAAAAAATGAAAAGGAAATTTATAATCTTGATTTTAGAATTGTATAGCTATTTATCAAAAGAAAAATAATAAGATGAAACTGATAGGTGCATTTTATTTATTTCTTTTTATAGTTTAATTTAGCATTTTTGTTTTATTTTTAGTTAATCAACATGCATATTTTTGTTTTATTTATTTTTATCTGTATCGGAAAACTTCATAGTCATTGTGCTTAATTTTCAGATTTTTTGAAGACTTTGTCGAGCAAGATGATTAGGGATTACAAAAATTAAATGGACTTTAAGATCTTCTCTAATAAATAAAGGTTTTTTTGCCACTTGTCACACTCACATTCATTTTGCCACATGTCATTTTGTGGTTATTTTGAATTAATTTTTATTCCACATGTAATTTTGTGGTTTTCTTATTTTATTAATTCCATATGGTATTTAAATTTAATAATAAATGCATATCAATTCTATTAATAGACTTTCCTTATAATTTTATATTTCTTATAAATTCAAAATTTTCAAATGTTTATATATATTTAATTGTTTTAAATACACCCATATAATACATGGGTCTCACACCTAGTTGAATAATATTGGAACTGATGGCATTTGAAGACGGTGCAAAATGGGCTAGTTAGTGAATGAAGATTAGAAGTGAAAATATATTTTGTGTTAAATAATTTTTAAAGACTTAGAAATATTTGATAAGGATTTGGCTCATTTTGGAAGTGGACTGATATTTTGTTTGGGTTTATGAGGATGATGGAAGCACTCGAGCACAACACTCAAGACTAGAAGTATTTTGGTGAGAAGGTCAAAGCATCGCAAAGTTAATAGTGGATCTAAGTGACTCGTGCATTCCGTGTAAGTCTAGCCTCTCGTTCGTGTGAACCCAACATGGGTAATTCTTTTGGGAGTTTGTTAGATAAGGTTTTGAGTGTTTTCTAAAGCTTTTGAGAGTTTTGTTGAAGATTATAGAACATCAATTTCATCTCATTTTCATCTTGTTAATATTTTGTGTCTCTAAACTATTTCTCTTTTGATAAAACTTAACCATGTTATGCTAAATAATTATTGGTTGATGTTGACATAACCCATGATTAACTAGTTATATTGAATGTATTTATGAATTTGTGGTTGAAAGCTATGGAAGTAATATTGAATGTATTTATGAATTTGTAGTTGAAAGCTATGGAAGTATTTTAGAGTGAAATATCTATTTATGTTTTTTTTCAAAAGAGAACATTTATTTCTATTCAAGTATTTAATCATGGGTTTGGATGTGTAAAATGTTTAAATCGTTGATTAATTTTTTGATTAAGTAACAACAATGATTTAATGATTTAATTGTTTGTGTTCATTTCACTCAAGTCATGAAATTATTTTTTCCAAAATGGTCATGAAATGATTTTGATTTCCTCTTGGATTTAGTGACTATTAAACTTTAATACTAGTTGAATTTCACAAATTATATGTTTCATTTATTTGTGAAGTTGACTAAGAAAATATAATATGTTATGAGCTTCTCTAACTATTTTCTAACTATTATTATATTAATTAAGAAGAGTCTAGGTAACTTAAACTTTTAAGTCACCATAGTCAAATTAGATTAAGTCTGAATATTGCACCATAACGCCTAATCTAATGATAAATTAACTAGATATCTATTTGGTGAAGATATAAAGAAAGGTTTGCATAATGAACAGCTCCCAATTTGAAGTCTTGAAATCAATTAATAAAATATGGGTTAGATTAGCGAGCGGAGCTCATTATGCAAACCTTTTTTTTTTATATCTTCATATTGTTTCGAATAACTGAAATGAAGCATCAAAACATGAAGATGCATGGTAGTCTTAAACATACAAATGCTTGGTAGTCTTAAATAGCTTAAAACCAGCTTCTTCCATAGAGAAGTAATTTGGTGAATTAACATTTGTTTCATTATGCTAGCTATAATCATTATATTAAAAGATGAGTATTTACTATTACTAATGTCATATCTTGAAGACTAAATAAAACACATAAACCTTCGTTAATTTAGATCCCAAAGTTTTTGAGTAGCTAAAATTGATTCAGTTCAAACACAATACGGTTGCATTCATTAAGCAGATATATCATCTTATCAGAAATGTCAACACTTCCTTGGTTCACCTCTGCTGCTTTCTGATACTTGTTTGCATACGTTGTTTCTTGATTCAACAGCTGCTGCTGCTGCTGCATATGTGAAGAGGTAACAAGCGCAGTTTCCTTGCTGCCGCCTTCTTTTGCTTCTTTTATGCTGTTGCCAAAAGGATGTAATCTGTAGGAGACGTGAGTTTGACCAAACATATTCTTGAACTTGACCACATGCTCATAGGCTTTCTGGGCATCAGACTTGTTCATAAACACCACCTGGCATCTTGATTTGAGATAACTGACACGAACACCTGATATGTCCATTGGCCCAAATTTAGCAAACTTGGCTTTCAGTTCTGAAACTGATGGTAGAGCAGCATCTGGAGGGAACTTCATTGATAGGACCATTGTCGGCCCCTTTTCTACTATGCTAATGCCACCACTCTTCCCTTCATTCTTTCTTTCTCTTTCTCTTTCTCTTTCGGAAGACAACACCAAAGCCAATTTTGGACCCCCTATACTGCTGACTGATCTCCTTCTCTGCCACTTCTTCAATGGCAGCTCACATTTTGTGGTTGTGGTTGCGGCCTCAGGTTGAGGTTGATCTGGCTGCTGCTTATCATCATTGGTGGTGGTGGAAATGATATCCAGCTTTTTATTAATAATCTCAACCTTCACCTGTCTCTTCTTCTCATGAACATCATCTTCAGAATCATGATGCAGATTCCTTTTCACCTTGTCACTTGTTTTAGTAGCATTTGGTTTTGAGGATGCAAGGCGTCTTTTCTTTTTCTTTTGGAGTTTGATTGTAGGCTTTTTCTCATCGTCAGCTAGAGGTGGAGGTGGAGCTGCAAATTATACCAATCAACCAGTAAGGGTTGCAGAGCCCAGAAAAGTCATAAACTCATTTTAAATTTAGCAAAAACGATGAAACATGCTTTAAGTTTAACGTAGGCCCAATCTTACTATGATTCAATCACTAAAAGCAACTGATGGCATGATTAGTGTTAGAAAAATAGGATTTTAGTTCAAGTAACCAAGACTTGTATGTATGCAGTATACAGCATCTTCTTCTGATATCCATCATTCTTGAGTCTTGACATAAAACAAGAGATCACCTTCAAGTTTACAGATTAAACCAAAGATTTCCTTGTAACTTCAAAACTAACAAAATTTGTTTCAAGGGAATGGGAGTAATGATAAGTAAATTAAACATTACATACATGGTATATCTATAATTAAAAAACATCTACATCAACCTTGAACATAAAATTTACTATATCTGAATTTGCAAACTCAAAAATGATAGCAAAGAAGTTACCAGAGATTGTCTTCTCATGATTATAAAATAAGTAAAAAGCAAATATTGTGGATAAAACATGAATTTAAGAGTCAAACACTTTGGTTAATATATTCAAGTAAATGAATCTAATCAACTAACAACCAAATGTCAAACTTGTTAAGTTATTCAAAGCCTGCATAAAAACTGCTAATGTAGAAGCAATGCAAGTGATGTGAGATAGCAATCAAGTGGAATAAGGAATGTAAGATAAAGTAGGAATGCCATCCAAGTATATAGCTATTGTATATCCAAGTTTTAAAATATTTGCTTGATAACTATTGTTACATTACATGTACAGATGGATGAACAATTGAACATGTAAACACATGTACACAAATACGGTGTCTAGGTACAAACATTAAAACTCAAAGGCCCAATTCATGATCCTACTAGAAATATAAATAGAGTTCAGTCAAAATGTGTACTACCATTGGGTAACAACTTTTAACCAAAGGGGGCATGGATGGATGGTATTTAGTTCTTTAGCATAATACACAAGGCTAGCAAATCATATGCAAAATAATTACAATACAAGTGAAATAAGAGTGTTAATTAGCAATTATACCTTGAAGTAAAGCTGTCTCCTGTTGATTTGAGGTCATGCTAGGATCTACCAGCCGTTGAGGTTGCACCCCAAATGCAAGAAAATAAGGTTCATCAACCTCTGCATATTTTGCTTTACGAAAAGCAAGAACTCTAGCTACCTCCTTTAAAATGCTAGGATCCTGATGCACATTTGTGGGATCCAAAGCCAGTTGCTGGACAAACGAAAGTGTTTGAAGTGGTTGGAATTCTTGTCTGAACCCTTCAATCTGTTGCACTGAATAAACCCCTCCAGTGCTATATCCATCAATATCAACTTCTAGAAAACCTTCTACAGATGCAGGTCTATACGATGAAAAAAATAGGCAAGGACAAGTCAATCCTAGAGCAGCTCTGTGATTGAGCTCATAAACTGCTTCATTCACGGCTTTCAAGAATAAACGAGAACTAGATCGATTTGAATACATGCTAAAATTCGATTCAAAATGAAGGAGTTTCTTTGGATCTAACCAATTATAGGAATTGTCGCCAAAAAATGAAACAAGCATCAAACCTTCTTTCTTTGCTTGTTGAACATGACTACTTGTTAGGGCTTCATCGTAAATGATGCTAGGCCACCAAGGGTAACAATTAACTTTCGCCCAAACCAAATCTCCCACATTGAATTGCTTCTCCTTCTTCTTCTCCATGAATCTTTCTCTGTTTCTCAAATTGCTAAGTAGTTTAAAGCCCTCACATTTCATGTTGTATACCGATACCAAACAACTCCTTTCAAGGCCTTGTCATCACAACCAATCACAGAGTGACACGTTGCACCAAGGGTCCTTCACTTTTCAAGAAATCTGTGTGAAACATGAAGAGGTTCTTCCCATGATTCGAACCACTCACCTATGGCCACAGTGTCCGTTCTAATTCCAAAACAAACCCTCGATTTCTTGAACTCAACATTTAATGATTTCACTACACGCCCCAAATTACTACCACCATAATCAATTTTACAATTCAAGGCTCCACACTTAAGTTTCCTATATAATTTCATTGAATTATCACATGACATCTCATAATAATCACCATAAAGAACTAAACCTCCATCTCATATCAACCCACCTAGATAACATACCTACTTAACGTCTTAACCCAAGTTGAATAGGAAACAATCGACGGAATGAGCACATTTAACACTTTCTATCAAGTCCTTATACTAGATAATATATCACAAATCTCTCTCGGATTATAAATTTTTACCATTTATAGTTATCAACTAATAATATAAATACCTAAATAGAAACTTATATGAAAGCAAAACCACCTCTTTGATGTTAAAAACACAAAATGATGATGATACCCTATATACAAAGCAAATGGAACTCTTCTTCATAAGATGCATTTAAGTCAGATAACATCTTATCTTAAATTAGGACTAAAAATGAAGAGAGAGAAACAAGCAAAAGCACTGTTTTCTAAATAGAAACTTCTCACCTCTTAAGATGATAATTCCAAGTGAAAGCAATAAGATTTGGAAGTCTGCAAACCCTGAAAACCCTATGTATATGTTACATTCATTATGAGTTACCCCATGAAAACATCAATTGTTGATGACAAAAGTCACCGAATTCGAAATCACAATGAAACCATCAACGGCTTCTCCTAATCCTTCTTCTTCATATGTTTCTTACTTTTAGTATGAAAATACAATCAGATCCGCACCCAGATTGCGGTAAGTGGCAAAATACAGAATTCAAACCTACCAATTCCAAAAGAGATGTCGATTTCATCGTATATAACTACATCTATGGAAAGTTTTTCTAGAAGTTGAAATTCCTGGATTTGAATGCAGAGGGGTTTACACCGTCCGGAACCAGTTCAAGCGCTTTCATTTCTACTGGCACTGGTTTTGTGCCTTAAGAATCAGGATCTTAACCTTTTAAAAGGGAGTAACTCTCGCCGACGCAATTCCAGGAAAGAAGTCGATTTCCTCGTCGTAAGACGCCGCACCATGACCGTCAGCCACAACATCAGCATCTCAATTCTCAACGCTTGTTGCCCTCCCATATGGCTTACCCTGCATCCGCTGATCCGTATATAAACCCTAACTTATTGCCAAAACCCCAAAACAACAACAAAAATAATAAAAATAAAATGTGTTTATAGGCCAATAAAGTAGATGATATAACCAACTCAATCAAAACTTTTATGAAACAGTTTTTTTCACCTGTTGACCACACCGTAACCATTAACTATCAATCGGTTTTGATCTTATTTGGTCGTGTAATTATCTTTTTGAATATTATGCACTCAAAAAGCATTCATTAAAGTTATTATCTTTTATCTTTTTGAATATTATGCACTAAAAAGCATTCATTAAAGTTATTATCTTATAAATAAAGTAATGGAATAATGACTTGATAGGTAAGATATTTTTTGAAATGTATACATTTAGTTATTATTTTTTTTTTGTAAAATAAATCTTTAGACTTTATTAATATGTACACATTAGGTCATTTTCACCGGATTCTACAGGTTTTGCTGACGTGGAAGGGTTTATTTTACAAAAAGAAAAAGAATAAGGACTAAATATGTAGATTTCAAAAAGTGTCTTACCCTATCAAGTCATTTTCCATTTCTTTTATTTTGTTGAAATGAAATACCCAGGTGGCATTCACATATCCACAACGAGATTTTTCCAACTTTTATTCATCATGAAAAAGAGGGAGAACCCCGATCTCCGGCGACTCCTTTGTGTGTTCCTACACATCACTGGTAGCAAGGAGGAATGATGGCAAAAACAACAAGGTCGAAGGGGGGCAGGAGGAAGTAGAGACGGTAGTTGGCGGCGAGGAGCTACTCTGGTAGCCCCCTCATCGATTCTTTCTTCTTTTTCTAGCAACATATCTCAAAGATGGAGGCAAAGAGAGACAGATCGGAGAAACACAACAAGTAAAGGGTGTTTGACTGTTGTTGTTCGACCGGAAGGAAGAGAGACGAGAAAGAGAAGGGTCGCCGCCCTTTTCTTGTTGTTGGAGGATCACCCACCTTCGGTGACAAGCTAATTAATTGCTATTTAGTGCCACTTGTGCTTCCACATCAGCATAACCTGTAGAATCCGGTGAAAATGACCTAATGTGTACATATTAATAAAGTATAAGGGTTTATTTTAAAAAAAAGGGTAAATTACACGGATGGTCCCTGTGGTTTAGGGTAATCTGCGTGTTTGGTCCCTAACAATTTTTTTTAACTCGGACGGTCCCTACTTTATATTTTTGTTGCACGCTTAGTCCCTGTCCGTTCTAAAAAGACTAATTTACCCTTACTGATTTCTTTTACCATTTTTTAAAATATTAGTTATTAAAAACAAATATTAATATATATGAAAAAAAATATATTAATTAGATATGTGGGCCTACTTCCTCATCCCCTCCCATAAAACCCCACCCTCCACCTCCATCGTTTTCGTGTCCTTCTCAAATGAACCAGCAACACCACCACTTCTATATTCTCCGGCGAGCCACCACCACCAATCAGATGCAATATTAAATAAAAAATAACCTACGTCGAAAGTCGGTGTTTCTTTGGCAAACATAAACTATAAATCGCACAACCTGGTAAGGGATCTAGGGTTTTCACACCTCGTTCTCTCGTTATTATATGTCAGAAATTATAGAAAGCTCAACCATGGCAACCGACGATGGGAACTAGGGTTTCTGAAGCACCAATTTTTGTTCCTATTCGTGGGAAAAAACTTTGGCAACGGTGAAGATGGATTCTTGGGTTTCTAAAGATCGGTAGGGTTGTTATTTGTTCCCCCCTTTATTCAGTTTCGAACCCACTGAATCCCCCTTTTCTCTCACATGGAACAAAAAACGATTTGGTTTATCATTTATATTATCGGTCTCTAGACTGGATTTTTGGGTTTCAAATGTCGATTTCCCATCATCGATCTTCTTTATTTTCACTAATTTTCGAGACCACAGTTATTTATAGGATTCCTCATTGATTGGATATGCGTTAAGCGGTGAAGGCATCAAAAGGTGTTCTTCTGCTATTGACAAAAGGGTAGGGGGATTCACCTGAATCTGGTTTTCTTCTAGGATTCATCATCATTTTCTGGTTTTATTTTGGTGTTGAATTTGAGTTACAAGTTTGGTTTTAGATGTAGATTCAGATTTAGTGTTGAACGTTAGATGGCTTTATGTTGACTTTTGGGTAATTTTTGTGGTATGGATCTTTGGCCGGAGATGATGACCGGATTTGGTGCCGGTGACTGGAGGTGGTGGTAAGAACTATGGAGGATTAAGTTGGAATCAATAATTTTTCCAACATTATATTAATAATTTAATTTATTAATAATAACTGGAATAATATAAAAAGAACTAACAAAATAAAAATAGTCATTGAGGGCAAAATAGTCTTTTTAGGTTAGATAGGGACTAAGCGTGCAACAAAAATATAAAGTAGGGACGGTCCGAGTTAAAAAAAGTTGTTAGGGACCAAACATGCAGATTACTCTAAACCACAGGGACCATCCGTGTAATTTACCCTAAAAAAAATAATAATAATAATGACTAAATGTGTACATTTCAAAAAGTATCTTACACTATCAAGTCATTTTCCCTAAAAGAAAATTCGTATATGACCGGTATACCGGGTATAGCCGGTCACAATGACTACATTGTTACAAAAATAAAGTAAAAGGGTTTATTTTACAAGAAAAAAAGAATAAGGACTAAATGTGTACATTTCAAAAAGTATCTTACCCTATCAAGTCATTATCCCTAAAGTAATCACCCGGTGACATTGATTACGTGGCTATATCAATAAATTTTGTGTCGTTTTCTTGGCCACGCCTGTTAATCAACATGGAAACCAAATACCACGTTTAAACACGGATAAATCCAATACTTTCCAATTCGATTCATTTTTGTGTACAAAAACATTCTTTACGGATTAGTGCTTTTGAGAGTTATCAGTTCATCTTTGCTAGGGATGTCAACGGGGGCAAACGGGACGAGGATTGCATGCCCCGCCCCCGCCCCCACCCCCGTTCCCTCGCCCCCGATTGATTTTGGGCTAACTTATTTGGGCAAAAAGAAACTATTTTTTGGGTAACAAATAGATATTTATAACATAATTTTACATGTTACAAACAACTTTAAAACATGTTTTTTGTTGAATTTTTATACGTAAAAATCATTTTATTGTTTATTATACTTATATAATTAATATATGTCAATTTATATAATTTGTTAACGGGGCCCCCACGGGGGTTTCGGGACGGGACTACCAACCCATGCCCCCGCCCCCAAAATTAAAACGGGGGTTAACCTTTCCCCCGTCCCCGCCCCCGTCCCCGATTTTTTTTAACAAATGCCCCCATACGGGACGGGGCCTCCACAGGATCGGGGTCCCACGGGACTTTTTGACATCCCTAATCTTTGCACGCAATATTCAAAAAAATTGTGTGTACATAATGATGAATGGAAATCCAGATATTGTGTACAAAAAAATATATATTTATCGATTAGAGCTCTTGGGAGTTATGGGTTTATTTTTGGTGTGGTATTCAAAAAAACTATGTGTGCATAGTGATGAATGGAAATACAAATGTTCAGAAAGTTGATCAACTTCAATAGAGTCTTTATGACAAACACTTATTATTTTATTATCAAGAATAAACCTCATATTTTAGTTTTTTTGTTATCTAGGCGAAATCATATTATTTTAAAGTATTATGAAGTTTTTTTTATTGTAAAATATTCATTATCACCATATTATTAAGGTTTAAATACTTCAACAAATGATAAGATTTCAAATAGAAAGTAATAATGCAAACAAAAGACAAGAACATAGTCTTTAATATGGTTCACACAATCATAGTGATCACTATGCACATAGCCGAACAGGAGAGAGATTTTACATGAATTCAGACGATATATTTGTATAAGCAAAAGACTTAAAATCTGTCAATAAGACCAATTCCAGAAACTCTAACAAATCTAGGTCATGATGTATTTTGATATTGAATATGCTAGCCTACGAAAAGTTTCTTCTGCGGGAATTCGGACCCTTTTTTTCTGATCCTTCGATAAAAAGATTCATTCTCTTCATAAAAAATAGGAAGTAGAACCAATAAAACCAATAAAGATGTCGTTTTCCATTCATACCTGGAGTTGAATACCCCATTCAAGAATTGTTTTGGATCCAATCCATAGGAATCAATAGAAAAGGCAAATCTCTTATGATACACCAGATCCGGCTCGGTTATTGATAGAGTGAATAAATCTATCAGTTCTTGAAATCTCTCTTCTGATTCAAAATCGTGGTGTAACGTGTATCCTCCCCTAGTCCGGTCATGGAATAGATGAAATAAATCAAAAAATGGATTTTTGTTCAAGAATGAAATCTTGCCGACCAATGTAAGTTTGACTCCACATTACCCACCTTGTAAAAGAAAATTAGTGATAATTTCATATGATTTTATACAAGACTATAAATGAGTCTGGTTGATTCTATTGTATAGTATGACTAATTATAAATTATGTATTTATACATAGAAAATAGAATAAAAGGGTAAATCGTCACAAGTTCTATAAGGCTCACTAGTTTTATACTTCAAGGAGCTCAACTCAACTTAAATCTTAATTGATATTCCCAAATTGACTCCACTTTGGACTTTGGTTTACAGGATAACCAAATATATAAGTTCGATTTGGTTATTTTATATATAGAAATCGAACCGGGCTGAAATACCAAAAGGCCAAAACTTCAAGGCATACAATACTACAACATACATATGAAAATGTTTAGCTAAAATGTACATAAATGTTTGTCCAAAAGAAAGAATTTCCAAATCCAAAAAGCATGCAAAGATTCTAAGTATAAAATACATGACTAACTGTGTAGAGGTGGTGACACACACACACACACACAACTATTATGGTATATGCACATGAGCCATTTTATTTTAAAGAACATTTTTTAAAAAATGAACCACCACTCAATTCCGCTTCAATTCCCAGCTGGCAATGACCCCATCCCATGATGAGCTGCCAATCATCGGATCAAATGGATGCCAACTGCAATCTCTTACAATTTGGTCATGGTATTCCAGCCTTGCTACCTGAGCTCCACTCACCTATTTAAATCAAAAGTGTTGTTAAATATATTACTAATATACAACTCTTACATGTAATTCAAAAATTAACTTACCATATCATAAATATAAATGTGGGCATCAGCAGATCCAGTGTATATGTACTTTTGCCCAGTGCTGCCAACAGATTACAATTATATTACAAACTATATGCATATTAACTTTAATCAATCAATCAATAATAATCTGGTAACTAAATAAAAAGTATACCTGTATGATGGTGAGAAGTAGCATCGTATGAGTGTTCGCAAGACTCTGTGACCTCTATATGTACACACTGATAAATCATTTGGATGTTTTCTGTTTCTTAAATGTGATGGGTATTCCATCCATCTATAATCCCATTCAATGTGTCTAGGAGGGGCTATACTAATATTGCTGCATATATATAAAAAAAAAACACATTTTGCTATTTTTCAACACTTGTATATCAAATGCCATAGGATAGACAGAATTAGAAATACCTGCGTGCATTTGAGGACATTTTCCTAATATCCCAGAGTTTAATAGCCTGATCTTTTCCATTTGAAATCAAATAATGACCATCTCCATGACTATCAATGAATGTAATGCCTTCAAGATGTCCAGTCAGAACACCAGATTCTATTCCTCTTGTCCCAAGGCATCTTCTATCCCATACCTAAACCACAACAGACTTAACTCAGATATGCACATACATACATACATATGACAAAACTAGAAGAATTTACCTTACAAAGGTGATCATCACTCCCAGAATATAACACATGACCAGCTTCATCAGCAAAGCAAACAGCATTAACATCAGACTGCAAGGTAAACATGCCATAAACCATCAAAACAGAAAAGAAGCCCAATTCTTCAAGATGATCAACTTTAACTTGATTCTTTGTATAGCCTTTAAGAGTATGAATAATAAATAATACTTGTGATACAAAATGCATATTTCATAATTCATACCCTGTGTGCTGGTATGCGAACATTTAACTTGTTGGCTGCAAGATCATAAACATATATTGAATCATCACTACTTGCAGCTACAAGTTCTCGCCCATCAGTTGAAAATTTTACAGAGAAAATCCCAAATGAGTAATCATCTTCCTCATCATCATCATGACCAGAAAAATCCAGACCTTCATGTATCTCCTGCATACAGACAACACTTCAACTCAACCCATTTGAAAAAACAAACAGAAGTTGTGGTAAGCAAAAAAAAAAAAAAAAAAGATTGTTACAAATACATACAGTCACATTTGCAACAGACTCGGTCATAGCTGATCCAATGTTCACAATATGGACAATAGGGGACATACTGGAATAAACCTGCAAGAATAAGAATGTCAGTGAGAATGAAACTGGAACATCAATTCATGTTCTTGAAAATCAAACAAAAATCATACTACTACAGAGTACAGATCATGAGCATCAATTAGCAAGAAAACATCCTTACTATATGTCCTGAATTTATAGGTTGTTTCTAAGTTTCAGTGTTTGCAGAGACTTACAAGAAAACGTTGGTCAGGTGAAAGAGATGTATCTGTTATTGTCCACCTTAAGCTTCTGGCACGGATGTTTTTTTTAACTTTCCAACCATTGTCAACATTATATATCTTAATATCACTATCCTGTACATGTAGAAAATAACAAATATTATTACGAGATCAAAAGAAGAAACAGTAGGGCTCCATTGGAGATGATTGCATATCGTACCTGAAATCCTGCAACAAAAAGAGTCCCATCTGCTGAAAACTGTGAGACATAAGCACAACTTGTCATTCTATCGATCACAGAAGGACCATTAACTGGCAAATATCTGCTCGAGAGGTGACAACGATCTGCAGACGTGAATCTACTTCTCCCGGAGTAATTACCCTCTCGACCTGCCAACATTTTAACTGGGGAAATAGGCATTCCTTCTGACTTTCTGGGCAATATTCGGCTATAGAACTGATGGGGTTTTGACTTAAGCTTCGTAACCACTCCAATCTCCGGTAACCCTTCATCAGAGGCGGCAATACCGCCTATCCCACTACCACCATCCCGGCCGCACTGACGAATTGACTTTCTGGACCTACTCATTCTTTACAGGACTCAATTCCTAAATTACAGGCTCAGATACGATATTACACCACCGTTCAAGAATTCACAAAATTATTGGTACTAGATAAACTAGTAATTACCCAGTATATATTTAGTTATAATCGACTGAAACTGGAGCATCATAAGATGAAAAAGAAGACGCTGATTTCAGATAGTTTATCTAGGGTTCAAGATTAACAGGCGATTGACACAAACAGTAGGTGAGGTGGAAGAGACTGCAACGTACGATCGATCATCTTTTGGATTGACGGCGAAGGAAGGGACCATCCATGGGGTTTAGGGTGAGGTGAAAACCCCAGAAAAAATTGTGTTGGAGGTAGGAAGTATGATGTGTTATTGTTTCCTTCGATCAACAGGGGCGTTGAAGTGAGTAATTTGAATGTATGTATGGGTAGAATCGATATGCGATTTTTCTTAAATTTGACAAAAACGACATCAATCGGGGAAAATTGGGTACTGATCCACTTCGTCAAGTACTTTCCATTACCCTTTTCATACTCCTTTCTCACCAACGCTTTTTTAACTACCCATTTTTCAACGGTATCTTCCTATAAATACTTTCATGATTAATTGATTTTAAGGGGTTTTCGATTTTCTTTCTCTTTAATAAATGAAAGTTTTTTTGTCATTTGTTAAATTTTTAAGAGTTTTGCCAAATGTAATTTTGTGAGAATTTTAGAATTATTATTTTCCACTTGTTATCTTTTTAGAATTTCCATTTTTTAAAATAAAATTTCATATAAGGAAAGAGAATCATTTTATTAATTTGATAATAAAGTCTCATAAATACTCTAAAGAAGATTTGATTTTCTTTTATAAATGTTTTAAAAGATTACATTATGATATGTAAAATTATTATTTTATAAAATATTTAATATTTAAATATTGATATTACATTTTTATTTTTAATAAACCCGTGTAATATACGGATCTCACAACTAATATATAATATAGATCGCAATTTAAGCTTTCGAGAAATTATTTCTTGTTGTAATATATCTCTTTTATATGACATATCTTCTACTATCATATTAAATACTATATTTTTTATCACTTACAACATTACTATTACCTACTTTTATTATTGTATCAAACTTTATCTTCTAAAAATAAAATTGATTTTTAATAAAATGACTAAGAAAATTGTTTTTACTTATTTTTGTTTCAAATGTTTGATGAATAATTAAATAATTTGCTTAACTAATGTATCAAACAAAACATTCAAGATTTATAATATAGTAGATTGTTTGACTTAAGACAAAAAAAACAAATACAAATAGGTTGAAGGTGACTAAAATTCAAAGATTTTCCATAAATTGATGAATACAAATATAAAGAATTCTCGCACCATTGACTTAAATATTAATAGGGTGTGGATTACAAAGGCAAACATAATAAATAACGAGGCTTTCAACTTCTTCAAAAGAAAAGTATCACTTGTAGACCGCAGCTCACAAGCTCAAACTTCCATATCTTAGAGGCTCATGATTGAAATTTCTTGGAAGAATCGTTCATCGTGGATGAGATCAAAGAAGGCATGTGGTGTTGCGACAATGAAAAATGTCGAGGTCCATACGACTTCTCTTTTAAGTTCATAAAGACTTTTTATGACATTATTGGGGGAGATGTGGTGGAAGCGGTGAAGCACTTTGAACAACATAAATGTTAGCTACATTTTATGCACCCATTTTGCACGTCCATATCGTATTGCATTTGAGTTCTTAATTCTTGCACTTGGTTAACAATTGAGGCATTTGCCTATTTTATTTATAGTGTCTGGCACTACGGGTGTTCAAAAATATTCGTATCTGAAATTTTAAATCCGAACTATCCGAAAAATCGGATATCCAAATTTTCGAATATCTAAAATTCCGAATATCAGATTTTTCGGATGCGGAATTGGATAGTGTTTTTCTAACTTTTAGGATAATTCGAATATCCGATATCCGAAAATTATGATTTTAGTTTATACATTTTTTGTTATTTTAATCGCATATGTCTTATGATATGAATGTTAATAACTAAAATATATTCATAATACCCTTAATTAAATACTTATATTACTTCATATGCCTTTCTAATTTAAAGACTTCATATGCCTTTCTAATTTGAACAAAATTTCAAATATTCGGATATCCGATTTTGGTATCCAAGTTCGTATCCGAAATTTCGAATATTAATTCGGATAATCGGTTATGAACACCTCTACTTGGTACTTCACCACTTTTTTTGAATTGTGTTGCAGGCATTGTGGGTATGCAGCGCAATGGAGGCGAGCATAAAGCATGGAGAGAAGATGAATCGGATGTGTAGCAGGAGAACATTTGAAAACAAAACTCAAGTCGTTGCACATCATCATATCAAAGGATTACGTTTTAAATGCGGTCCATGTTACACCAATACGAGTCATGTTTGTCTTCATCATTTATTTGAGCAACACAACTTGGGTTGAAGGTAAAATAAAGACGAAATAAAGATCAAAGGCCAATTGAAGTGTCAGCCAAAAAGTGCGGTTTGTTGCAAAAACTCATGGCATGAGTTCAAAAAGCAGGTCTAGTAGAAAAGGGCACAGTATGGCACAAGAACGTGTGTTTCTCTCGAGAGCGATTACCAATTGTGCTAAAATTGAGGAAGTTGGCTCATTATTGACAAAGACGGTTTTTGGAGCTACTGTGGGCGATTTTGGTCAGTTTTTGGAGTTCCCGGATCATTGCAAACACTAGTAATTTTCGATTGTAAGCATTATACTCTTTTAATTCCATCATCTTGTTTGATTTGGTTTTAGCCATGTGTGGCTAAAAACCCTAGTTCTAGTTTTTGTTCAAAACATGTTGATCATTTGATTTGATGCATGTGACTTGATGTTTGGTTTAAGATTCTATTCTAGTGATTATGTTCTTGTTTTAACTAAAATCCTTGAATTTGATTTATGTTTTATTGGCCACTTATATGGATTGAGTTCTTGTGTAATTAATTAACTTTTAGGGCACCTAATCGTTCTAAAAAGTTAATGTGAGGTAACAAGCAATATGATTTCTTATTGTAGAATATATATATATATATATATATATATATATATATATATATATATATATATATATATATATCACATGTTTTCATACTTCCAAGCATGTGAGAAGAAATGAACATTGTTGGGAAGCTTGTACAAAACTTAATGTGGTTTCTCAATACAATCTAAGAGCATTTTTAGGTTAAATTAGTGAAGCTAGGTTTGATCAAAAAGCATGTTTTGATTAGATAATTTGGCAAGCGAGAGGTATTAGAGCGTGTTAGTATCTTTCAGTACCAACATAGAATATTAATCATGAATTGCAAGGCAAAATCAAGTTAAATGTATTAGCCATAAATAACCATTTGTAATATTTGAGTGTGTATTATGTAATTACCCTTTTCTCTTGTACCCAATGTGTAAATTATTGTTTTATGAATATATTCTGTCTCCACCTCTTTTTGGTGTCGAGATTTTCCAAGATCACATGGTATCAGCCTAAAAGTTTTTCTTCCTCTCCCAAATCTCTTTTCTTCAACTCTAATCAGTCTTCTAACCTTCTAATCTTCATGTCTTCTTTATCTCCCCCTCTCAATGGAACCCTTCCCATGGCTACTATTCTTCATATGATCACTCTAAAACTTTCTTCCACTAATTATCTACTCTGGAAGAATCAAATGGTGCCGCTTCTTCAATATCAGAATTTATTGTCTCATGTTGATGGCTCGTCTCTTCCTCCATCTAAAACCATTGAATCTAATGGCAAGTCTGCACCAAATCCCTTATTTTCTAAATGGTCTTCTACAGATCAACGTGTTGTTCTGGTTCTTCATGCCTCGTTATCTGAAGAAGCAGTTGCTGAAATCACTGGTTCTTCATGCCTCAAAATCACACCCACCTGAGTTCACGGCCGTGAAATCATGTATGTGTGTGTTATAAGGCTGTAAACTCCATAAAATGTTTACTCTTGGGGAGTAAACTCAAATCCCAAGTCCCTAGTACCATATCACGTCTGTAGATGTCACCCGGGTCACTCCAAACGCTCGTTTTGAGGTGTTTAACCTCGTTGGAGTGTAATGTTCCATATAATTAGTGATTGTAAATCTAATTGGATATATATGGACATTATTACATTTTACATAGGGACATCGCGAGTAATCAAGCCCCGAACCAACGTCTAGTGTCCGAAACTGTCGCATTCCCGAGTCTAGTGAGTTCATACCCCTACCATTTTCACTGTTTTTAACTGTTTTTAGGGGGGAACACAAGCAAAGTACAAGGGTTTCTTGTACTCAAAACTTATTTTCGTGTGTGTGTTTCACATTTCATATGCTTTTAACATTGATATACACAACTGATAACCGTATGAACATGCAGATCACGTATCATATTATTTGTGAAATGGGTTTTATAAACTGTTATGTTTTATATATTTCACAAATGGTTTTCCACATTTTATCAGTTAAAAGCATGACATTAGAACATATGAACATGAAACTTGTACACTGTTTGTCCTCGGTAACACTCCATAGGGATACGCGAGTGGAGGACTATCATATTATTACTAGTAAATTTGTTATTCCTGTATGATTGGAGACACGTCCTCGGCGAACAATCCACAGAGATACGCGAGTGGAGGGCTACACCCATAACCAGAATCTCTGGGATTTAGAGACCGTGACTTGAGTGTATAGATCTATACGGGGCTGACTACCCTACACCTGGCTGCTAGCTACAGCCGAACCGAAATGGTTCAATGGTGACGAAAGTCATAAGGATGTGGACTACTTATTGCCACAGGTTCAGTCTATCGTATGGTTATGGAAGTCGCAATTAGGATAACAGAGATTTACGTACAGTAATAATGAACATCTTTATACACTTCACAGAATAACCAGGTTTCGGAAACATCTTTTACATTGATAACCAACATTCAGGAAAGTATGGGACTTTCCTGGGGAAACATTGGACATAACCACGTTAACAGGAATACATCCTTAACATCTTTTACATCGGTAACCAACAATCAGGAAAGCATGGGGCTTTCCTGGGGAACATTTACATAAATAGAAAAGTGTAACAAACTGGATAACCTTACATCTTTTACAAACGGTACATACCATCACGAAAGTATGGGACTTTCCTGGGAATCCTTTGGTACACAACCAAATAAGTATAACAAAACAGATAACCTAAATGTACATTTTCACAAGAGTAAACGTGTTCTCAGTGTACAACTTTACTTTACATAATGTGAAACAACCAACCAACCTTTTTAAGAAAATGTGGGATTTTCTTGGCGTGTGTTACATTTTCAGAAACAGAAAGGAAACATGAACATTTTCACAAAACAAAAACCGCTTATGAACTTACCAGCGTTATGATGATTTTCAAACTGCTTGTGTTCTCAGGTCATTGATAGAACAGGTACCCGAAGATCCACTTGATCCAGGATGGAGTGCGTACAAGACCCATTCGTTTTGTCTATGTTTATACTATGTATCACAACTATATAATTATATATTTTGAAACAAATGTAAAACTTTTCTATATGTAATGTAACGGTTGTTCTACTTTACTTACTATGTACATTGGATTTTGATACTCAACGTGGAGTCAACCCCGGAAATGTTTCCGCCTTCGGTTTTCGGGGTGTGACAGATTGGTATCAGAGCCCTTGTTTATAGTGAATAAAGTATACCAAACCTTACATGGTATAAAACTATAAACACTAAAGGGCCTAAGTGCTCTGAAATAAAAGTATCTTCAAACTATAAGTATTTTCAAAAGTATACAAGTATACCGAACCGTCGAGATCCGTAACTACAAGTAGAACAAAACATAATTAAATGGGTGTTGTGTACTGCGGTTAAACCTGGGCAGTTATGTAGTCGTGTCTAGGATCAATATAGCCTGGCCAACTATATTCATTCGAGACACGGCCAACATGTGCTTGGGAGTGACTGTGGTATGCGGCATGCCTAAAACTTACCCTAATACCACAAACATCGCGCCAGTATAGTAACGAATCATGAAATACTATAGGAGTATTTCTTGAGCCAATTATTTGTAGAAATCCTCGTTCATGTATAGATCCTTGATCATTCCATTAGCGATAGTTTACCTGCTTTGATAACTCTTTCCTGCTTTATCGCTTATTCAGAATATATATTTGTCATATCTCTCGATCCAATTCGGAGGACTTATCATCCTCTCTTTCTTGATCTTATTAGATCAAGATGCCTCCCAGAAAGAGACCCAGCTCAAAGACCAACAACCCTCCGCCACCACCTCCTCCTGAAATTGATCCCGTGTTATTCCAAACAGCTGTTACCGCCGCGGTGGCAGCTGCCATGTCCCAATTGAACACCGGTGGTTCCGGTGGTTCGGGAGGTGGTACTCAAGATCAAGAAAGTAACCAGGAACACCGAAAGGAGGGTTCCTACAAGGACTTCATGAATGCGAAGCCTTCATCCTTCGATGGCACTGGTGGTGTCCTTTCCTTGTCCCGATGGTTTGAGAAAATCGAATCTATCTTTGAAATTTGTGCCTGTGTTGAGTCCGATAAGGTCAAATTTGCAGCCTGTACCTTCATTGATAAAGCCTTGACTTGCTGGAATGGCCGAGTCAAATCCTTGACCCTACCCGTAGCCAATGCCATGGGCTGGGACGTCATGAAAGAACTCCTCCTTGCCGAATACTGTCCCCGTGGTGAAATGCAGAAGCTAGAGCACGAGCTCTGGAACCTGAAGATGAAAGGTTCCAACATTGCTGCATACACTTCCCGATTCGATGATCTCACACTTCTCTGCCCTGGGTTAGTCACTCCTGAAAGTAAAAAGATCGAGAGGTTTATTTGGGGGCTAACCAATCCAACAAAGGGTCATGTCTTAGCTGCTTGCCCGGATACATATGATAGTGCTAAGACTTTAGCCCAAGCCATAATTGACCACAGTGATGATGTCGAGGAAACCACCACCGCTCCTGAGTCAACTAAAAGCAATGGTGTGAAGAGAAAGTTCTGGAAGAAGAAGAAGGGTCAATCTTCCCAAGGATCCTCCAAGAGACAGCAAACTGTAGCAGTCCATGCTGCTACTACCCCCGTTGCTGCTGCCTTTGTAGTGGGATCCACAGCTCCAACTCCTACCAGCCGGTATGCTGGTAATCTTCCCCTCTGTGACAAGTGCAAGTATCACCACAACCCTGGCCCCTGCCGAGAACTGTCGTGTATCAATTGTGGTAAGAAAGGGCACACAGTCCGATTCTGCAAAGCTCCGGCCCAATCGGCCAATCAATCTTCGGGAGCAGGCGTTGGTCAAGCCTGCTACAACTGTGGTGAGATCAGGCACTTTAAAAGAAACTGCCCTAAGAAGTCTACAACTGACAACACTGGAAAGGTCCTCGCCATGGGACAGGAGGAAGCGGTCGCCGATCCCACTATCGTCTCGGGTACATTCCTTCTCGACAACTCATATGCTAATATTCTTTTCGATTCGGGTGCTGAGAGGAGCTTTATTAGTCATGCATTCAAACATAACCTAAATCATAATTCCCAACCTTTAACCGAAAGGTTTACCGTCGAGATGGTGAACGGTGAGAAAGAAAACGCGAGCGAAGTGTTCGTAGGTTGTACCCTTACCCTGAACGACCATTCGTTTCCTATCGATCTCATGCCGGTATCCATAAAGAGCTTTGATGTCATCATTGGCATGGATTGGTTGAGTCCCAATCATGCAGACATCCTTTGTTTCGAAAAATCCATCCGTCTCAACCTTCCTTCGGGTCAAACTCTAGTAATCTATGGCGATAAACTCAGTTCCAACCTTCGTATCATTTCCTGCATCAAAGCTCAAAAGCTCCTACAAAAGGAGTGCATTGCATTCTTGGCCCATGTAATCAACGAGAAACAGGAAGTTAAAGACCTCGCGAGCATCCACGAAGTCTGTAACTTTCCTGATGTATTTCCCGAAGAGCTTCCAGGAATTCCTCCCGAGCGTCAGGTCGAGTTTCGTATTGACCTAATTCTTGGAGCTACTCCCGTAGCGAAGTCTCCGTATCGCTTAGCTCCAGCAGAAATGCAGGAGTTATCCAGCCAACTCAATGAGTTGCTCAGTAAAGGATTCATTAGACCGAGTTCCTCACCATGGGGAGCTCCGGTACTGTTTGTCAAGAAGAAAGATGGATCCTTTCGAATGTGTATCGATTATCGCGAGCTGAACAAGTTGACTGTCAAAAACCGATATCCTCTTCCGCGAATAGATGACCTCTTCAATCAACTCCAGGGAGCCAGTTACTTCTCCAAGATAGACCTTCGATCAGGGTACCATCAGCTACGAGTTCATGAGAGTGATGTTTCCAAAACAGCTTTCAGGACTCGATATGGACACTACGAGTTCGTAGTGATGCCCTTTGGTCTAACCAACGCACCGGCGGTGTTCATGGACCTGATGAACCGGGTGTGTCGTCCTTATCTGGACAAGTTTGTCATTGTGTTCATTGATGACATACTCGTCTATTCCCGAAGCGAAGAAGACCACAAACAACACTTGAGGCTAGTGTTGGAAACCCTTCGATCCGAGAAGTTGTATGCGAAATTTTCCAAATGCTAGTTCTGGATTCAGAAGGTAACTTTCCTCGGTCATGTAGTAAGTGAGGAGGGTATTCATGTCGATCCTTCCAAGATAAAGGCGATAGAGAATTGGTCAGCACCGAAGACACCCACATAAATCCGGCAATTCTTGGGTCTCGCTGGCTATTATCGGAGATTTATCCAGAACTTTTCCAAGATCGCCAAACCCCTAACCACTCTAACACAGAAAGGTGTACCCTTTTGTTGGAGTGATAAGCAAGAAACCGCGTTCCAGACGTTGAAGAAAGCCTTGTGCAGCGCGCCTGTTCTGTCCCTACCTGAAGGGACAAACGACTTCGTTGTCTACTGCGATGCGTCTACCCAAGGCTTAGGCTGTGTGCTCATGCAAAGAGGAAAGGTGATTGCTTATGCCTCTAGACAGTTGAAAACACACGAGGTCAACTATACCACACACGACTTGGAGCTAGGAGCCGTAGTCTTTGCGTTGAAGATTTGGAGACATTACCTCTACGGAACCAAATGCACGATTTTCACTGACCATAAGAGCCTACAGCACATCTTTGACCAGAAAGACTTGAACATGAGACAACGACGATGGGTAGAACTACTCAGTGATTATGAGTGTGAAATCCGTTACCATCCCGGCAAGGCCAATGTGGTAGCAGATGCCCTTAGCCGAAAGGAGAGTGTAGGTCGTAAAGTGAAGAACCAGACGATGACCATCCATTCCAACCTACCTATGAAAATCCGAGAAGCCCAATTAGAAGCCCTCAAACCCGAGAACATGTCGACCGAAACCTTGAGAGGAATGGAAAAAGAAACTTGAGATTAGAGGTGACGGAGTCTATTGTTTCATGGATCGGATCTGGATTCCCAAGTTCGGAGGCTTCAGAGAAATAGTTATGGAGGAAGCGCACAGAACAAGATAATCTGTTCACCCGGGGTCTGACAAGATGTACCTGGATCTCAAGAAACAATACTGGTGGCCAAACATGAAAGCTGAGATAGCTACGTTCGTGGGCAAGTGTCTGACTTGCGCCAAGGTTAAAGTTGAGCACCATAAACCCTCGGGTCTGCTCCAGCAGCCCGACATACCCGAATGGAAATGGGAGATGATTACCATGGATTTCGTCACCAAACTACCCAAGTGTTCGAGTGGGTACGATACCATTTGGGTAATTGTCGATCGTTTGACAAAGTCCGCTCACTTCGTTCCGATCAAAGAATCATTCAGGATGGAAAGACTCGCACGGATTTACATCCAAGAGGTAGTCCGACTGCACGGTGTACCTGTGTCCATTATCTCTGATCGAGATAGCAGGTTTACCTCCCGATTTTGGCAGTCTCTCCAGAAAGCTCTTGGAACCAAACTAGACATGAGCACGGCGTATCATCCTCAGACCGATGGACAAAGTGAGAGAGCAATCCAAACCCTAGAGGACATGCTTAGGGCATGTTTCATTGACTTTGGAAAGTCGTGGGACACACATCTACCTTTGATTGAATTCTCGTACTACAACAGTTACCACACCAGCATTAGGGCTGCCCCCTTTGAAGCCCTATACGGTCGCAAGTGCAAATCCCCTCTGTGTTGGGCCGAGGTGGGAGATACACAGTTAGCCAAGAGTCGAGTCCCTGACAGTGCTCTCACTGGTCCTGAAATCATCCGTGAAACCACTGAGAAGATCATCCAAATCCGAGAACGACTGAAAGCTTCACGCGATCGCCAGAAGAGTTACACTGATAACCGTCGGAAACCACTGGAATTCCAGGTTGGAGACCGTGTTCTGTTGAAGGTCTCGCCCTGGAAAGGCACTGTACGCTTTGGTAAGCGTGGGAAACTTAATCCGAGGTACATTGGACCTTTCGAGATCCTCGCCAGGATCGGTCCGGTAGCCTATAAACTTAGTTTACCTCACGAGCTCAGTAACATCCACCCCGTCTTCCATGTTTCAAATCTCAAGAAGTGCTTATCCGATGAAACCCTAGTGATTCCTTTAGACGAGATCGAGATCGATGAAAACCTCAACTTCGTGGAGGAACCAATCGAAGTCATGGATCGAGAAGTCAAACGTACGAAACAAAGTCGCATCCCGTTAGTGAAGGTTCGCTGGAATGCCAAGCGAGGACCGGAGTTCACTTGGGAGCGGGAAGACTCGATGAAGCAGAAGTATCCCCAACTCTTTCTAGATCCATGATTTGTATTTTGTCTTGTATCTTGTCTTGAATTTCGGGACGAAATTCCATCTAACGGGGGGATAATGTAACAACTTGAAATTTCGTATCATTACTTGTAACCCTTTTCGTAATCCATTTCGATCAACCAATCGTCGTTTCCAAATCCGATTCCGATTTCGTCGTTTAATTAAGTCAGTAATTTATATTAATCTAAAATGACTTAATGGGTGTCTTAATGCATATAGAAATCATTCTAACACCCCATTCTAGTGATCGGAACATTTCTAGAATCGACCATATCGGGTTACGGCAATTTGGCCGGGTGCGACCAAAAGCCCCGTCTAAAGCCGGTATCGGGTAGAATTTCACCGTGTCCAATTCCCGAACACTATATAAAGGACTCAAAGCTTTCATTTGAAGCTTTTGGCCATCTTTCCTTAATCACTCTCCAACCTCTCTCCTCATCCATAATCAAAGGTCCAAAAACAAAGATTTAAGGCTCCAAATCAAAGAGGTAACATCCCTAACTTGTTATCTAACCTCTTTAGCCTTCAAATTGATGTTTAAACATGGAATTAGGACCTGGAACATGTGTTTACGGCCAAGGATCAAGCTTGGTCCGTAAACACTTAAAAATGGGGTTTATGAGCCAATTAACCCTTCCAAATCATTGTTGGGACTTAGATACGACTTTGAGGCTTTCAATCTTGGACTTGGAACACCTTAAACATGAATTTTGAGGGACAAAAGAGAGTTTACGGCCAAGGCATGTGCTTGGACCGTAAACTCCTCAAACTTGGGGAGTAAACACCTTTTAACATGTTAGAATGCCTTGAAACTCAACCAATAGCCTTGGAATAAATCATAGAACCATCTAAAATTAGTTTGGGGGCCTTAAACATAACAAAACACTACATTTAGGAGTTTATGGCCATAGCACATACTCTTAGGCCGTAAACTCATAAAAGTGTGCCAAATGATGCCCTTAAACCATCCCAAGGCTTGGAAAAATTACTAGAATCACATGTGATTGCTCTAAGTGCTTCAAAACAATTATTCTTGACCATGGGAGAGTTTACGGCCGTAAACTCCAAGTTTACAGCCGTGAACTCCCTTTTAATTGGTATAAGTCCCATTAAATCATTCCAAGGTATTTTAGAAATTCATTCCATAAATCCCCAAGTCCAAACAAGCCATTAAACCCTCAAAATCACACCCACCTGAGTTCACGGCCATGAACTCATGTATGTGTGTGTTATAAGGCCGTAAACTCCATAAAATGTTTACTCTTGGGGAGTAAACTCAAATCCCAAGTCCCTAGTACCATATCACGTCTGTAGATGTCACCCGGGTCACTCCAAACGCTCGTTTTGAGGTGTTTAACCTCGTTGGAGTGTAATGTTCCATATAATTAGTGATTGTAAATCTAATTGGATATATATTGACATTATTACATTTTACATAGGGACATTGCGAGTAATCAAGCCCCAAACCAACGTCTAGTGTCTGAAACTGTCGCATTCCCGAGTCTGGTGAGTTCATACCCCTACCCTTTTTCACTGTTTTTAACTGTTTTTAGGGGGAACACAAGCAAAGTACAAGGGTTTCTTGTACTCAAAACTTATTTTCGTGTGTGTGTTTCACATTTCATATGCTTTTAACATTGATATACACAACTGATAACCGTATGAACATGCAGATCACGTATCATATTATTTGTGAAATGGGTTTTATAAACTGTTATGTTTTATATATTTCACAAATGGTTTTCCACATTTTATCAGTTAAAAGCATGACATTAGAACATATGAACATGAAACTTGTACACTGTTTGTCCTCGGTAACACTCCATAGGGATACGCGAGTGGAGGACTATCATATTATTACTAGTAAATTTGTTATTCCTGTATGATTGGAGACACGTCCTCGGCGAACAATCCACAGAGATACGCGAGTGGAGGGCTACACCCATAACCAGAATCTCTGGGATTTAGAGACCGTGACTTGAGTGTATAGATCTATACGGGGCTGACTACCCTACACCTGGCTGCTAGCTACAGCCGAACCGAAATGGTTCAATGGTGACGAAAGTCATAAGGATGTGGACTACTTATTGCCACAGGTTCAGTCTATCGTATGGTTATGGAAGTCGCAATTAGGATAACAGAGATTTACGTACAGTAATAATGAACATCTTTATACACTTCACAGAATAACCAGGTTTCGGAAACATCTTTTACATTGATAACCAACATTCAGGAAAGTATGGGACTTTCCTGGGGAAACATTGGACATAACCACGTTAACAGGAATACATCCTTAACATCTTTTACATCGGTAACCAACAATCAGGAAAGCATGGGGCTTTCCTGGGGAACATTTACATAAATAGAAAAGTGTAACAAACTGGATAACCTTACATCTTTTACAAACGGTACATACCATCACGAAAGTATGGGACTTTCCTGGGAATCCTTTGGTACACAACCAAATAAGTATAACAAAACAGATAACCTAAATGTACATTTTCACAAGAGTAAACGTGTTCTCAGTGTACAACTTTACTTTACATAATGTGAAACAACCAACCAACCTTTTTAAGAAAATGTGGGATTTTCTTGGCGTGTGTTACATTTTCAGAAACAGAAAGGAAACATGAACATTTTCACAAAACAAAAACCGCTTATGAACTTACCAGCGTTATGATGATTTTCAAACTGCTTGTGTTCTCAGGTCATTGATAGAACAGGTACCCGAAGATCCACTTGATCCAGGATGGAGTGCGTACAAGACCCGTTCGTTTTGTCTATGTTTATACTATGTATCACAACTATATAATTATATATTTTGAAACAAATGTAAAACTTTTCTATATGTAATGTAACGGTTGTTCTACTTTACTTACTATGTACATTGGATTTTGATACTCAACGTGGAGTCAACCCCGGAAATGTTTCCGCCTTCGGTTTTCGGGGTGTGACATCGTTCCTTGGGTTATTCTCGTGGAGGCAGTTCTGGTGGTAGGGGTCGTGGGTGTCGCTCACCCTATCGCCAACTTTGCCGACAGAATGGACATTATGCCAATTCTTGTCCTAGCCTTTTGAAATATGCCACTCAGGCCTCTTCCACAAATGCTAATCTTGCAGCCGCTTTTCATGCTCAATGCCATGTTAATACATCTACTCCTGACCGGTACGTCGATTCCAGGGCCACTGCCCATATGACACCATCTCAAGAACATGTTACTAATCCGGCTCCTTACTTGGGTAATACCAAGGTGACTATTGCTAATGGTAATGTTCTACCTATATCTCATACGGGTTCGTCTATGATATCTAATGTTCATTTGAAAGATATTTTGGTTGTCCCTAATATTGCCAAGAATCTTTTATCTATTAGTAAATTGACAACCGATAATCCTGTGGACGTTGTGTTTTCTCAACCGTTTTTTTTATATTCAGGATCGAATAAGCAAACAGGTTCTAGCTCTGGGCAGATGTGAGAATGGGTTATATGTTCTTCATGATGGACACAAAGCTTTGATGGCGGTTTCAAAATCTAGTTCAAAGGCTTCTTATGAACTTTGGCATAGTCGGTTAGGGCATGTCGCTTTTGACACAATTTTGCTTTTAAATAAGTTGGGACATTTATATGTTACATCTTTGTTACCAAAACCAATTTTTTGTTCCTCTTGTCAACTTTCAAAAGGACATCGTTTGCAATTTGATTTAAATGATAAATGTTCGTCATATCCATTGGACTTAGTGCATTGTGATTTATGGGGACCCTCCCCGGTTTCTTCCATGGATGGCTATCGGTATTATGTGGTTTTTGTTGATGATTATTCAAGATTTTCTTGGATTTATCCCTTAAAAACCAAATCTTTATTTTTTTTCTATTTTAACAATCTTTATGACGTTTGTCCAGACTCAGTTCTCTAGAAAAATTAAAACCTTCCAAAGTGATGGCGGAACCGAATTTGTGAACCACAATGTACGCTCTTTGTTTGAAGCTAATGGTATGTTTCATCGTCTTTCTTGGCCTTACACTCCTCAACAAAATGGTAGGGCGGAAAGAAAGCATCGTCATATTGTAGAAACTGGACTGGCAATGATTTTTAATAGTCGCATTCCCAACGCCTATTGGGTTGACGCCTTTAGCTCGGCCGTCTACATTATAAATCGGTTACCTACTAAAGTTTTGGATGGAAAATCACCATTTGAGTTATTATTTTCTCAAGTACCACACTACTCTAATTTTCGTGCTTATGGTTGCCTTGTTTTTCCTTATTTGCGTGACTATTCGGAAAACAAGCTTGCTCCGAGAAGCCTACTGTGTGTTTTCATTGGCTATAGCTCGCAATACAAAGGCTATCAATGTCTTGACCCCATCAGCAAACGAATTTATGTTACAAGGCATGCCCGATTTGATGAAGCCTCATTTCCATTCTCGGGAAATAGATCCACCTCCGACTTGTCAAATATTCACATAACAAGTTTTTTGGATGATTCTTCTTCCCCATCAGTTTCACCTGCAGCACCAATTGTGAAAAACACTTTATCAGATACTTCCGTTCCACTTGGATGCTCCAGTTGTTTGGATCCTCTCACTTCTCTTCAAATTGGGTCTGCTTCAGTTACCTCCACTGGGCCTGTTTACATTGAAGAATCTGTCTCATCGGTTCCACTCATCAACCAAGACCAACCGGTCTCTAATCCAACAAGTGAGCCCGCTATTGCTGATCTAGCACCCACTCCTGCTACTATTTTTGAAAACACTCTACCGGTTCACCCGATGATCACCCGTGCTCGAGCTGGAATTTTTAAACCGCGTCATCAGGTTGATTTAGCCCATCTTGACGCTCACTGCCTTTATTCGGCTCCTTTTGCATCTCATGATCCCAAAGGATTCAAGTCGGCATCCAAAAATCCAAAATGGATGTTAGCAATGCATGAAGAAATGGATGCTCTCCGAAAAAATCAAACATGGTCTCTTGTTCCTAGACCTCAATCGGGAAATGTGGTTGGATCAAAATGGGTGTTTCGCACTAAATATAATTCTGATGGCACAATTGAGCGGTATAAATCTCGCCTTGTGGCTCAAGGCTTTACACAGATTCCAGGTCTCGATTACTCTCATACTTTTATCCCGGTTGTCAAAGCATCAACCGTTCTAATTGTTCTTTCATTAGCGGTAATTCATCATTGGAAACTACATCAACTTGATGTCAAAAATGCATTCTTGCACGACCATTTAAGTGAGACTGTTTTTATGGAGCAACCACCCAGATTCGTTGACACTCGGTTTCTCGATCATGTTTGTCGTCTACATAAGGCTTTATATGGGCTTAAATGTCACACCACAAAACTGGAACGGCGGAAACGTTCTGGGGTGGATGACGTCATGTCAAGTATCACAACATATGCAGTATAGTAATCAAAGTATAACAACCATTGCATTAATAGTAATAGTTTTGCATAAGTTACATTTTATAGAGACATCAAAGTAATACAGAAACTAGTATAGATGCAGCTCGGTTCTAGGCTGGCTTCACAAAAGCTCCCGGGTGTACCTGTCTATTGCTGACCTGAGAATACAAGTTATTTTGAAAGCAAGTATCAACATTTTTATAAATACTGGTGAGTTCATAAGTATTTAGTGTCATTTGTGTAAGTAAACATTTTATTCAAAATAACTTTATAAAAAGTAGTAGTTTAGAATCTACGATTTATTAGCGTCCTTTCTAGAAAATCCTATATTTTCTAATTAAAAGCAGTCTTCTACCAAGACTCGACAGTGTTATGTTTTAAAGAGAAATTTTCCCTGAAATGCTATCATTACCAAAATACGGTATTTGACTTTAAAGAAAGTAGGAGAATATCACTAGTAAAGATACTAGGGGAAAATAACATATGCCTTAGCAGAAAATACTGCTGACTAAGGCAAAAGAAATCATAGACTCCAGGATAGTATCGAATGAATAATACGCCTGGCTCAGTCTAACAAAAGGAAATACAGACCCCAGACAGTATCAAATGTACGATACGGCTAGCAAGGTCTAAAACAAAGAGACACAGACCCCAGACAGTATCAAATGAACGATACAGCTAGCAAGGTCTAAAATAAAGAAACACAGACCCCAGACAGTATCAAATGAACGATACAGCTAGCAAGGTCTAAAACAAAGGGTAATCCTAAGAGTGTTGTTTCAAGAATACAATGTTAATTCTCATTACCTTAAGGCCATGAATTATAAGGTAAACATGGAGATACTCGTAACCATACTGATTGACACTAGAGTACTTGACGCCCTGCAAGCGTCGGAATAAATATGACATCTGTCACCCCTTGGCTTGGTAGGCCGTGGACTGTAGCTAGCAGTCAGGGTGCGGGAGTGTCAGTCCCGTATAGATCTATAAACACAATGTCCACTCTCCCTCCAAGAGACTCTGGTTACCAACTTGACGACGAGGAGATCCGTGTCCTGAAGATGCATCTCGTATTCTAAATTCTATTAAAGGAGCTGGAGAAATGATATAGACTCGCGAATGAACTGACTCCTTTGGAATTCTCGTACTAGAAAGAGTAAATAGAACCTCCTAACTATTCCTATAATAGTTACTAGTGTCTCTGATCTATGAATGATGAATGGAAGGATGCCCTTGCTACCCAAGGGAAGTGAACTGGTCGATGTAAACCTTTATGTCTATACGTGTATACATGATATATAACTAATGTTTAAACGACCTTCGGACGGATATCCGATACCCGCCAGACCACATCCCAACGAGGAAAAGGAAATATGGCGAACTAACCTTCCTAAGTCTTTTAAACATTATTTATATAACTATACAAGTACAGACATGCATTTAACAAAGTAGAAGCCTAGAAGTATAGGAGAAAACTTTGATAAAACCTTTGGAAAACCTTTAAAATAAGAATTTATGACTTGATATCTTTATGTAAAACAAGCTTTGAAAACCGTTCATAAACACGTTTTGAATATAATTTGATAACACAAAATAAGTAAAGAAAACCTTTGTTTAAAACACTGCTGTGACTGGTGTAGAAGTAAAACATACAGCACGAGTGATAATTTGAGAAAAGATTTAAACAAGTAAAGACGTTTTGGAAAACCATCTATAGTATTATACTTAGTAAAACAACTGAAAGTGTGATAAATCCTTATGCATGCGGGTTATTAATCACATATGAATGATATGATAACTTGCATGTTTTAACTTGTATTCCCCCCCCCCCCCATAAAAGCATGTAAAAACATTTAAAAGGTTAATTCAGGGGTATGAACTCACCTGTTGTAAGTGGATCGGGCGGAGGTGCCGGTTGGGTGCTCGGTGTCAAGTAAAGACTTGAACACACTTAGTGACCTATTAACATATGATGACATATGTTCACATACAATTAGTAATTATAATACTATTTAAACATGTATAAGCATCCTAATGTGCGGAAAACACTTTGGTCAAGTGCTAGGAGGCTATTGGGTTGCAAATAAGGGAGTGTATGGCCTAGGTAGGGAGTTTACTCTTCAAGAGTAAACTCTTTATAGAGTTTATGGCCCTAAGAGCATATCCCCATGAGTTTATGGCCATAAACTCATGGGTGGTGTGCTCTTGGATGATTTAAGGTCTTATCTCACTAGTGGAATTAGGCTAGGCTCAAATCTAGGGCTTATGAAGGGTTTAAGGCCTCAAATAGACCATTCTTGGGAGTTTACGGCAGTAAACATAGATTTTACGGCTGTAAACTCCTACTAGCCCCTTCCTTTTGTGTATTAAGGTCTTAAATGGATGGGTATTAAGTTCTATGCATTTTTCCAAGCCATAGGAGGTGTTTGAGGGCAATTCTAACACCTTAAAAGGTGTTCACGGCCCTTTAAGAGGGGTTTACGGTCCAAGAGTGTTCTTGGGCCGTAAACTCATGTTTATTCTCCAAAATGCAAGGTTTTGGTGTTCTAAGCTCGAAGGTGTAAGTCCACAAGTCATATCTAAGCCCTAGGAGTGATTTGGAAGGGTTTTGGGGCTTCAAAACCCCACTTAAGGGTGTTCACGGTCCAAGAGTGTTCTTGCGCCGTAAACATATGATTTGGCCCCTATTTGATGTCTTAAACACGAATTTGCATGTTAAATGAGCTAAACAACAAGTTAGGGTAGATCACTTACTAGTTTGGGGCTCGAAATGGGCGGTTTTTGGATCGAAGGCAACTTATAGAGAGAGAGAGAGAGTGTGTGTGTAGAGAGAGGGTGGAAAGGATTCAAATGGAGTCCATTCCCCCTTATATAGGGGTTGAGCTTGTGGCTCAGTGGAAATCTACCCGATACTGACGTTAAACGGGGCTTTTGGTCGCACCCGATTAAATGGTCATATTTCGACTTGTTTGTAACTAAAACTTTTCAAGGGATTAATGAGGGTGTTTCTAATGTGTTCCAACCCTTATGAAGTCATTATAAAAGTCCCAAATTAATTAACCTAATCCAAACGGTTAACGGACAATTTAAATAAAGCGGTTTTATTAAAGGAAGATGTTGTTAAAAATGACGGAATAAATTTCAGGTTGTCACATTAAACAAGCTCCTCGAGCTTGGTTTCAACGATTAAGTGCCTTTTTACTACAAAATGGATTCTCATGTAGTCGTGCTGACACCTCTTTATTCATATTTGCGCGCGATTCTTGTATCATGTATCTTCTAGTTTATGTTGATGATTTGGTTTTAACAGGTAATCAAGAATCGATGATTACTTCTTTTATAGATCGATTGCATAATGAGTTCGCCATAAAGGATCTTGGTGACTTGAAATATTTTCTGGTACTAGAGGTGGCCTACACCGATGATGGCCTATTTTTAATTCAGTCTAAATATGCTCGTGATATCCTTGATCGTGCTGATCTTCTAGATGTCAAACCGATTCACACACACTTGGCTCCTCACGAGTCATTCACTACACCCGGTGTTCCTTTCAAAGATCCTACACTTTACCGGTCTCTTGTTGGGGCCCTTCAATACTTAACGATCACTAGACCAGACATCTCCTATGCCGTGAATCAGGTTAGTCAATTTTTACAAGCTCCAACGGTATCTCACTTTCAAGGGGTCAAACGTATTCTCCGATATGTGAAGGGCTCTCTTTCATTTGGTCTTCACTTCACTAAACCAAAGACCTCCTCCATCGTTGGCTATTCGGATGCCGATTGGGCTTGATGTGTTGAGACTAGACACTCTACGTATGGCTACTCAATATTTCTAGGTGGAAATCTTGTCTCATGGAGTGCAAAGAAACAACCTACCGCTTCCCGTTCAAGTTGTGAATCGGAATATAGAGCCATGGCAAACATGGCGGCCGAAATCGTTTGGATAACTCATCTACTTCGCAAGCTCCATGCATTACCTCCAGATCTTCCAACTTTATTATGTGACAACAAAAGCGCTCTCTTTCTTAGCCAAAATCCGGTCTCACATAAACGGGCTAAGCATAGTGATTTAGATTATCACTTTATTCGTGAGTTGGTTGCCTCAGGCAAACTCTATACAAAATTTGTTCCAACCAAGCTTCAGGTGGCAGATATTTTTACCAAGAGTCTTCCTCTACCTCAATTTGAGTTCTTTCGTTCCAATCTTCGTCTCAGTCCACCACCTTTTTGCTTGAAGGGGGTATTAGCCATAGATAACCATTTGTAATATTTGAGTGTGTATTATGTAATTACCCTTTTCTCTTGTACCCAATGTGTAAATTATTGTTTTATAAATATATTCTGTTTCCACCTCTTTTTGGTGTCGAGATTTTCCAAGATCACAAAATGACAACATTGAGAACTAGAATTGTAATCGTTTAATTCATTATTTAGAAATCTATTTTATTTTGTACATGTTTTCAAAGTAGATTGTTATTTACATTACTTCAACTTTTGCATAGGAAACCCCCCTTTTGTGACCAAAGTGTCTTATACAAAGAGGTATAGACTATTATCTTGTGTCTCTATGGTTCAACCCTGCAGCTTGCATTGTACTACTTTTTAGTGCATTATAGATGTGTATTTAGAGTCTATTGTATCCTTATTATTTGTTGGGTTTGACAACCTAACAACAAACTCCTAAATCCAAGGAGCAACACCTTTTTCATCTCTCTTGTCCTTAAATTGCATGATTCCTCAAACTCATTGAGCATACACCTATAAATCGTATTGGGAGCATCACAAATTTTATATCTAAAAAATTTGTCGCTAGATTCAGAAAAATTATTGGTTATGTGGCGCAAGAAATCAACTTATGTTACCGATATGGATATTTTGGACAGTCCTTTGGTCGTCAATGAAGTTGTTTTGTGGGCTAACAAGAGGAAGGAAAAATTTATACTACTCAAAGTCGATTATGACAAAGCTTTTGATTCGATTAGTTGGAGATACATGATGACGTCGTGGAACAGATGGATTTTGGCGCTACATGCAGAACTTCCTTAACGACCATTCTTCTTTCCTCCAAGGTATGAGTGTTTTTTAAATGTGCCCTACGAATGAGTTGTTCATAGAGAAAGGTATAGGCCAAGGAGATCATATATCCCATTTCTTTATATTATTGCAGTTGAAGGTCTCATAGTTGTAACATCTACTTTTTGGGTGTGTTTCTCTCTAAGCTTTTTAAGTTAAATAAAAGAAAAAGGGAATTTTTGGGTTACGTGACGCATACTTGGTTGTACATAATGCGTTGATGCCACATGGATGAGAGGCATAGTTTATTTAACTACACTGTGTGTGGCTGCATCAAGCATAAAATCCTAGATTCTGGGCTTTAGGTTGTAACATCTCAATCTTCATACCAAATTTTTCATTTAAAAAAAATTAAGTACATGTTTATTCAATTCACACCTACAAAAAAACTTAGATAAAACCATTTAACTCAAAACATCTATCATAGTATCGTCAAAGGTTATCATGTGCACAAATCTCCCATGGATGTGATGCAATCGAGTCGTGCCCTCCTTTAATATAAGAAAACCTGAAACAATTAAACCACAAACCGTAAGCACAAAGTTTAGCATTTATCTTCTTTCATGTGTGGTATTTGGTACCTGCGGAACTCACTAAACATTATGCTTGAAGTTTGTGTTTATGGTTTCAGGTATTTTCAATTTCAAAGGGAATGGTCCGGCGTGATGGCACATCATCATCCCCTCATGGTTTCCGCATTTGAAATAATTTATACTCTGATGATTTAATACATGATTTGTATGGGTTCTGAACAATTAATGAATGTTTTTAATGACTCTTAAACGAAAATTTTTATTACAGTTTTGGGACGTTACAATGGCATTGTCCTTCTCTCAAACGATGAAGACGATGTCGCTTTCCCCCACCAGAGACCTCCTTACGCAACTGCCACCCTTCGTCTTCTCTGTTACCTAGATCTCTATTCACTAAGCTTCAACGACGGGAGGAGATAGAGAATGGGAGCCCTTCATCTTCTCGATTTTCTAGCTCCGATCTATGTCTCCCTTCTACCGGCTTCAGGTGGTGGTGGTTGTGCCACCGTCAGCGACTTTTGGTGGTGGTGGTTGTGCTTTGACCAGCAATGACTTCAAGTGGATGTTTACAAAAACAAAAAGGCAAATAACGAAGGAGGAGTGGGGAGGGGTGTTTACATTTTTTTTTATTTTAATAAATAAACTTAATAAAAATTTGAAAAAAGAAAACATCATAGGCAAATCTGTCATTTTAGATATTTTCAAAATACTTTGGACCAAACTCGCAACAAAATAAAAAGTTTGGACCAACAGTGCTAGTCCAAAATTTTTTGGACCAAAATGACAATTTTCAACTAGACCATTTGTTTAGTTTGTCTTTATAATAAGCCAAAATTGAAAGCAAAGCATGGAATAAAGCTAAAACTGAAAGCAAATGCTTGATGGTTACTAAGAGCGATAACAATGAAACCAAAATGACAAACTTTGCACTCATATTCACAACATTGAAACCAAAACATATTATGAAACCAAAATGGTAATTTGTTTAGGCATTTCTCATTAAGCCAAAACACGAAACAGAACATCTCATGAGTACTACATCAAGCAGAATAACAAACATCGTTTAGGCATAAACCCATTAACACAAAACGACTAACTAAGAAACTATAATATCAAAAATAGCTTTTTTTTTCTAGGTCTTTAACAAGATTACTTACCATCATTAGTTATGATTCCTTCTTAGCTAGTACCAAAAATATAATAGCTGCTCCACCGGAGGAATACAGAGATGGTACTTGTTCTAGTCTCTTGCGATATGACTCAAAGAGCTCATCTATGGTTTCCTCTTGGAGACACCCCTTCAAGACTCCCTCAACACCAACCCTTACACCCATTGCAAGACGTCCGGCAGCATCCTTGGTTTCAGGCTCGGCAATGTGCGGCATCACTTCCATTTTCTCTATCCTAAAACAACCATTTCTATCAACTATTTCCTCTAACTCGTGAGGGGATGAGTAATATATGGGAATGTTTAGAGAGTCTACTTTCTCTTCCTCAATCTTTCCCTACAAATTAAATGGAAGTAAATTTCCAATACTTTGTTATTAATTAGAATTAGAATGTATTATAGTTTAACCATTTACCTCCTTTGCCATGGCCAACAAGCAACAACCCAACACCTCAAACAACACATTACCAATGCACTCTTGATGTGGAACCTCATTTGGCCGGCCTGGCACCAAAACCACCACCATACCACCGCTAGCCACCTCTTCTGCTCGAGCTTTCAAAAACCCATCCACATCTTTCATGTGTTGTTGTCGATAAGCCATAACCACCTCATTATCAGCGCAACCATAATGAAGTCTCCCTTTGTTCCAAGCTCGAGAGTCTTTTTCTATCACCTCTTGAGGCACTTTTGAAAGCCAATGAAGAGCGAATGAAGAGTGGATGACATGAAGAGATGCCCGAGGGAACAAACGAGTGTAAAACGAGCCCGGAACACCAGCAGCATGGTACTGTTTATTGGAAGGAAGGGTTTTGAAGAGGGTGTTGAAATCGTTTGAAGCGTGATCGTTGAAGAAGACTTGGAACTCTGGTGTTGGGAAAGAGTGCTGATCATATTTGAGTTGCACAGAGTTTATTATGTTTTCTACAACAATCAAAGTGTTGGGGCCAACGGAACAACCCAAGTCTGCAATACGGAAGGGGGACCCACATACAGCCACATCAAGCTTCTCAGCAATAGCCTCGCTGATGAGCGACATAGCAACGTCTGAAAGAGACTTCTACACAAGCTCCTCAAGCATATTAAAGATAACAACTCATATTTGAGAAATACATGCATTTCGAAACATATATATAGATAGATATATACCTGATAAGAAGAGTTGTTGGTGTAGCTACTCATACCATCTCCACCCTTCATCGGATAAGCCTTGTTGCTGTCCATGTTTCTCTTGAAGAATATGAAAATGTGAATGAGATGCAATCTTTACTTTAGTATTCGTCTCATGTTGTATAGGGTGATAAAACCAAAGATCTCAAGAGTTTGTATCATCAAAAGCATCGTAGGCAACAACAATTATTGATATCAACTCCATTGTCTTTTGGTGCATTGAAAATTGGCATAAAATTACTAATTGTTTTGACTAAATTTCAGGATTGACCCCTGTGGTTTGACAAATATCATAATTTTAGTCTAGATTTTTTATTTGTATCTATTGAGTCCGTGATTTCTAATTTTTTGCAATGTTATTTCAGCCTCCTTAACTCCATTAAAATTTTCTATTAAGTTGATGCTAAAGGCCATACCCTTTGACTTTGAGTTTTTTACCAAATGGGTATTTTTGAGTTTTTGACTTTGAGTTTTTGTACTTAAAACATTGTACGTATATTAATAAAATAATTAATAACAAAAAATAAAAAAAGTCAAAAATATATATATATATTAAAAAAAAACAGTAAAAAGAATTTAAAAAATTTTAAATTTTAAATTTTAAAATTTTACTTGATAAGACAGGTGTGGGACCAACCACCACCCCTACAACCTCCCCTTCGGCCATCACTTCCGGCTAACCCTTTCCACAGTAAATCTCTTGTTTGCTTAACACTACTCATCATATTATCCTCTCTTATTCTTCTTCCTCTTTAAGCCTTCTTTCCATGTTCTCCTTCCTCTATGTGATTGTATGTATTCTTTATGTGATCTAGTTTTCTTCAAAAGCTTCTTGACCTTTCTTTCAAGTAAACTGTTTTCGTTCTTGTAAAGCTTTTCCTTTTTTATGAAATCAACTCATTCTTTCTCACATTCACATATCAGTGGAAATATCAAATACATAGAACATAGCAGTGTCAGATACAGAGAACATGGCAGGATATAAAAACAATTCACAATTAATATAAATCAAGATAGAAAACAATTCACAATTATTACAATAATACAAGCAAGTCATCAACATTAGAGTCACTACATTGCACAATATCCAGTTTCTTGATGAAACTTATTCACCAAGTAACAGAACCTCTATTAAGCCCCCCTATTTTTTTCTTTCAATGTTTTCTTGGCTGTTTCATAACATAAAACAGCAGAAAACGAATGAATCATAATCAAACCAATTGATCATTTCTAGCACAACAAGGATGTCTTCACCATAATCAAACTCACACCAAATGAAAAGAATTGCATAAATAAATAAAACATTTAAATCAATTCTTATTTGGATAGTTCCCAAGTTGCTCCATCTGCCAGCTCTCGTGAGGTGCAACATGATCATGATCAGGAGTGTATTCCTGCAATTCAGATAATAAGTTACATAAATCATTATAAAAAATAACAAAAAAGATTATATAGGATGTACCTCCATCTTTGCAAGCAAATCTACTGCATTAGGGGCAGATATGACAATTTGTCTAGCACCTGGCTTGATGAAACCTTCCTTCACTCCATTGTCAAATAATGCAAGCAAATTGTTGTAATAACCATCAACATTTAGGAGACCAACCTATAGGTACATAAACTTACAGGTTATATCATATGTATGGAAGCATTTCACTAAAAAGTTTTTTAAAAAAAATGTTGAAATAAAGTTGAACTCACAGGTTTTTTATGAATTCCAAGCTGTGACCATGTGATCATTTCTAATACTTCCTCCATGGTTCCATAACCTCCTGAAAGTGTTCAATTCATTCACACCATGAATATAATAGTCATGTTGAAATGAAATGTAGAAAGTTAGATGTGATTTGAATGATACCAGGGAGTGCAATAAAGGCATCAGATTGTCGAGCCATTTCGGCTTTCCTTTCGTGCATGTCTGAAACAATTCGTACTTCTCCGACAGTTTCACCAGATATCTATTAAAATTAGCATCTTTGAAAATCTTTTCCAAAAATTTCATCTTTATATTTCATTATTATTTCAATCACTTTATACATGAGATAAACTCTGATGTTCTGTTTCCTGAGCTAAGTGGCTTGGAAGAGCCTACTGAATCCAAAACAATCCTTACAAATCATGTTTGTCTATCTAAGTGTCTGGATGCGAGTCAATGACTATTTTACCCTTTGGTTTAAAAGTGATGCAGAATAACAAAAGGGTATAACTGCCATTGTTTACTCACATTCAATCCAAAAACAAAACATTTACATGTATAAAATACTTACTCTAGACACAAACATCATTTATCCATTCAGCAATTTACCATACAGCACTTAATGGAAAAAAGAACGAAACATGCCATTAAGCTATATCTTTTATCCCACATTAGTCTAACTAAGAAAGTTTTAAAAAAATTCCAAATTTGTGTCCATAAACCATAATCTAACTAAGGGAAACATTAAAAAAAAAATTCTTATTTGTGTTCAAAAAACATAAGCTAACAAAGGAACTGAGCAATTCTGGATCAAAAGGATACATGGGTACCTAGAAGAAACTCAAAAAAATGTTGATTTATAAAGGGGAAATAGTAATACCTCAAGAGGAACAAGAGCTTTGGGAATAACTCTGCAAGTAAGCAAGCAACAAGGATTTCATTAAAGCTGCAAATTTATGACAGAGGGATAGAAATTATACACAGAACAAGGATTGAGGTTTATGTATATTACCCAAGAACATGGCAGCCTCCATCAAAAACTCTCTGAGATATCATACCCATTAGACCAACACTTCCACCACCATATACCAAGTCTATCTTCCGATTCACCTGTAATTACAAAAGCAAGCAAAATTCAATTAAAATAAGAAGACTTAGTGACACCAATTTCATGACAAGAAACTAAACTCTAAGAGTCTTTTTATCAAACAGATGGTGCACCACCAAGAACAGTCGCATATCGCATTCAAATCACATCTAATTACATAAAGAAACTAAATAATCAGAAGGTTCGATCAGAAAAAGGGAAGACTTAAAAAGATGGTGCAAGAATCGAACACCGATTTCATATCAAGAAACCGAATTCTAAGAATCTTTTCATCAAACAGATGGTGCACCACCAAGAACAGTCATATATTCAAACACCAGTTTGGTAACTAGAAATCAAAAGATGATGCGCCACCAAGAACAGACATGCATCCAAAATTATAAAGTCAGCAGCAAAAAGAATCACAATAAAGATAATAAAAGCAAACCAATCAACCATTTCATCTCCCAATTCAGTAGCAGCAACGCTGAAGACTTCTCGATGACCAGGATGACTTCCACAGAAAACACATAGTCTCTTGAACTTGCTGCTCGAGCCCCTTTCCATTTCAACCTCTTCTTCCCAAAATTATCAAACCCTCCGAGTCCGACAATCTCTATGACAAAAAGAAAAGGTAAGCAACAAAGGTCTGCGCATTTATCTATTTAAAAACTTAAGCGCAAAAAACTGAGATTACATATATATTTTTTTAATTGAAAACACAAAATTTGAGGTTCGAAATTCAATTTTCGGCAATATGTGATGAAGGGAAACAACAAAAAGAATCCCACATGCTCTATTCACTATCTCTTTGTCGCCCCTTTAAAGAATATCTAATTATGGAAACAATAGAAAAGCAACAAAAATGGGTAGTTTTAAATTTTAATCATCTTTGGAGGCTATCCATCATCAAATGGGTTGGGCTGTACCCGTGAGTCCCACTCATAACTAGTCATAAGTATAAGTGTATAACTCACCTTTAAAGCCCTTTTTGATTTTTGATATTTAGTAAATTGGGCCCTTCTTCTCTTCTGGAGCCTTGATTCACTAGCTAAATGTAGAAATTATTCTATATATCGATGCATTGTTGGAAAGAAAAAAGTTTATGGAAAAAGTTTAACCAAATGTGACCTAGTCTTGTGTTGGGCTCGATTCATTTTTGTCTCTTTTCCTGGATATACCACTAATAAATATTTGTACACACATCACTCACGAAGATCTACTACTCGTGTCGATGTCCACATGTGTGTATGAGATACTCTAACTTGGACTCCCGTCATGGTAAGAATAGAGGTGACAAGAATATGATCCAACCTCGAATTAATACAAAGTTAGCGTTAAAACAACGGTTTGGATTTAAATTTTCAACTCTTTCAAGTTAAAATAGACCAACTTGTTTAACCTTTCTATTTAAACGGGTTCGATTAGGGTTGCAATTTCCAATTTGATTTCAAGTCACAAACTCATTTAAATATCACATTACCACTTTGTTGATTCAAGAAATCGAACCCGGCCCTCCAGTTCTTCATAAGTTATGGTATCGGCCTCACCAAGTCATCATAGTGTTAGTCTCCCTCGAATGGTTAGACCTTAACAATCAAGTCACCTTAAGATGGTGACCAGTAAGGGTGTTGACCAAGTATACATTTTGGGTTTCGGATAGTTCAAGTTGGATAGGTCAGGTATTTTCAAATAAAAAAATTAACTGATAACAAGACTATATTAATTTCGGATATTCGGCTATTAGGTTGGGTTCGGTATATCGGGTATTCCCTTAAAAAATTGATAAAAAATTGAAGTAAAAATAATCAAGATGGTATCTAAACCGTGGGGGGCAGTTGGATAACTATACTTTCAATTCACAAAATGGAACCGTAAAAGGAACCACTTTTTTCTTAGAGCATGATGCATTGGTTACTTGTACAATTTAAGGAGGATTGTCAATGTGATTTAAGGATCTCAACTTCTATATGAAATTAAACTAATATCAAGTCATTTATTTAACATATTGTGTTGGATTGACAAGAAAAAAGCATATCAATAATCTAGTAATTAAATATCTACTATCCAATCACCCTTTAACCGAAAGTCATCGATCGAACCAACAAGTCAAAATCCATTAAGTAACAATGTTGCTTGCATTTCATTCTAAACCATATTTAACTTGTATTTTTTTCATTATGAAAGTATCTAAGTTGTTTACCGTTCGGTCCATTTCATTTAAGCTGTTTTTATTTCAGTTAATTCTAAAGCGCATATAAGATTTTTCTGTATAAAACTATCAGATTGAGTTACTATACTTTTTTAGTGATGAAATCTTGGAATAAGACTATATTTAGCCTCCTCCACCCTTAGGAGACCTAATATGTATATTTCGTTGTCATTATGTTATCTACTTTTAACCCTTATTAAAAACTCAATCATTAGTGGCCTTATTTGCTTCTCATATTGGGGCAATTTAGTCTTTTTACATCTCATCTTTCTCGTACTCTATTACAAACATTATCAAATTAGAACCTTCATTTCTCATGAATCACTAACTTCATTTTCTCTCCTCTCCCTCGTTCTTCCTTATTTTTAAAAGAATAGTTGTAACAACCGTTTTCTCGTTTGATCAGTCGAGGACTTAAGGATGTCAATGATAAGGTTTCCGGAAAACCCTTATGCCACGACGTGGTGGTTTGATGAACACGATATGGTCATGAACTCAAATGAAGAACGTGTTAGGTTGGTCACCACAACGTGGCGAGATGGTGACTAGGGTGTGGTCGTTGTTGTATTCCAAGCCCAAGATTTTAGGGTTTCTTTCATATTTAAATGCATTAACTCTTGGATTAGGTCTTTCCCTTCAGCCACCGCCCTTCCAACTTGAAACCCTAACCCCCCCCCCTTTCATGGTTGTGAGCTTGTTTTCATAGTTTTGGAGCTTGTTCCTTGGATTTTGTGAAGCCTGAGGAAGAAGGTATTGGGAATTTTAGGTTACCATCAATCTGTACGTGCGGAATTTCACTTAACTCCTAAGGGTACATGCAACCTAATTGATCTATGTCATTTTTCAATTAATAGCAACATACTTATGAAACAAAACTTTAAACCATATGAATCAAATTCATGAATAGAACCACATACCTTATAGCTTAAGTCGAATTAAGCTTAATAAAAAACTTTTGATAATATCCTTGAAAAACTAGCTCCAAAAGTATGCGAGTCTCTAATCCGTCACACCAAAAACTCGAGGAAACCCAAGAACCGAATAGGAGAGAGGGAGAAAGGAGAAATATGATTTGGTGAGGTATGAAGGTATTATCAAATTTTGCTAGGGAAGATCCGTATTTATACTTTCCAAATACCTTGGAAACCCTAAATTTGAATAATAATATTTTATCCTTATTCAAATTATGTTTCCTCATCTGAGTTGGAGGTTTCTAGAAACTTTAACGAGGGACTCCAAAACTATCCGCCTCATGGAAGGTTCTGGATTGTCTCTTTTACTCAACTATTGACCAATTGTAGTCCAACCCTTGTACCTCTAATTAATTCTAATTAACACATAATTAATTCTCAATTAATTATTATTATTTCTAATTAATATATTAATGATATAACATATCAATAAATCATTTATCTTTCTCTTGATAAATCCAAGCCATTTTCTGGTTATGAAGGCAACCCAAAAATGACTTTACTTTTATTCATCAACATTATACTAATTTAATTAGAACGTTAAACACATAAATTCAATAGTCTCCCACTTGGATAAGTCGATAACTATAATTGCAAGTACAACTCTAAATAACCAGTAAAGAGTGTTTTCTAAAGACACTACCAAACTCTGATTAGATGTTGGTCCTAAGATAAGTGATCAAATATCCCTTTGTTCTTCCTGATATCGTATGGACACGAGATATGTGAAGGGATGTCAAACCCACCAAGCAAATTACACCCTTTGATTGCTAAATAAACGTAATATAATGGTAAAAAGGGGTATCGATCCTCGGGGAAATGGTTGTATTCAATCACCAATGCAATTCAATAGAACTAGTGAAATTAAACTAATTAACTGCAATTAAACTAAAAGGGGGGGGGGGTTGATTACTTGAAAACTAAAATATTTGAATAACTAAAAACCTTGCAATTAAGCAGGTTGATGAGATGCTCAAAGGTTGGAAATAATTGGTTAACTAAGGCAATTAAATACAATGAACATTTGTGTGTTTATCATTAGGATCTAATACAAAGTTTATCCTTCATCCCAAATTGGTTATAGCAATCATGAAGCATGATATGCCAAGATTCCTCATAGGTAGTATGGAGGTTGGGGAAGCCCACAACACACCTTCTTAATTAAGATCAAGGGTCAATTGAAGCAATCAATCCCAAGAAATCAATTAGCCTTAAGAATGATGGAATCCCCAATTCCTAGAGGATGTCAAATGCTTACACATCCATAAAGGAGATATGATTCATAAGCTAGAGATGATTTCTACCATCATAAAGCCTTTGTTCTAGATAAATTCAATGATCCAATGCAAAATCAATGAAATAAATCAACCATTGCTCAATCAAATACTAAGCTCATGATCAAAGCATCAAATAAGCATAAGAATTGTAAACTAGAATCATAAACATGGAATAAATTGATAATCAACATAAATCCTTCAAAACCCACAAATATTCATTGGTTTTCAGCCAAAGTCAACCAAATAAGAGTATTATCCACTCATGGCAACAAAGTAACAAGAACAATAATCTAATTGCATAAAGAAACTACCTAAGATTTGGAAAGATGAAAGGAAATGGTTTCTAGCTCCCAAAATCGCCTCTTGCAGGTCTCCAATGGTGGAAAAACGTGAATGAGCCTCTAGATCTGATCCCCAAGAGCTATGATGAGCCAAATGACGAAAATGCCTAAACTGGGCAGTTGCGCGGGTACCCGCGTGACGAAAATTCCACCCGCGCAAATGTTGATGTGTTGCCATTGGTCTACCAAGCCACTACTCCACCCTTCCACTACCAAATATTCCTTTGCCCCCCCCCCCCCCCCCCTTGGCCAGGTAATTTGAATCCACCAATCATCATTTAGCCACCCAATAGATGCTCCAAGCCCAAAATTAGAATTTTATGATCCATCTTCACAAGCCCAAATAATCCAAGCCAATAACTTTCAAAGCCCAATTCTTCTTCTTTGATTCCGCTAAGCCCAATAATGCCTCGGGAGCCCACTAAGCCCGTCTCCAATCAACCCGCCACCGCAACAAGCACTGAAAAACCTACAAAATATCTCATTCAACATAACAAGCACCCGGTATGATCCATAATAAAGAAAATAAAGAATATACAATGCAATAATGATAAAAAGATCTAAAAAAATCTAAAATAAACTAATAAAAATAAGGAAATAAAATAAGCTATCAAATCACCCCAACCTTAAACCTAACTTGTCCTCAAGTTAGAACAAGACTAAAAATAAGCTTGGGATGAACTATCTAAAAAAGGAAAAAGAAAGATACCATAGAACTTGGTCAACATCAGTCAACATGGTCAGAATTAGTCCTTCAATGGACCCTACGCATCTTCAAAATGTTCCCCGCTTGAGAGCCATAAACCACATTCTCAACCACTTGATGGGCGAATAGATCACGGCTAGATGCGGTCGCGGTGTGCAAGACAAAGGAAACAGAGACGCGCCCAGTGGGGGCACTTTAAATCACCAATGTAGACCATGGTGCACGAAGGAAATGCGCCTCTTCACACACTATGATTCCTACATTTATCAGGCCAAAGTGTATAATAACGAAATAGGGGTTTTGCAGCACGGCCTCTAGGCAAACATCCAGTTTCAGAGGCTTCTCCCTTGTACTATCCTTTACAGTCTACCGTCTCATCGTCGGGGCCTTTTCTCACCAAAAATAAAATAAAATAAAATAAAATAAAATAGAATAAAATAATAAAAACTCTACTTAACCTAAATCTAAACCTAACAACCTAATTCTTCAATCTTGAACTTCTGTTATTGGGTCTTCAATCACATTTGCTGCTTGACATTTTTTTTCATTTTTTTTTCAAATCATATATATAACATGTGTCTTGAACTTGGAATCTTGTTCTTCTTTTAGTGTTGCTCTTTTTCTTCATTTTTTCTTCTTTGCTTTTGTTGCTTTTCTTGAATCATCTTTAATAGGCTCTTATTTTCTTCACTTTTTCAAATTTCTTCATTCTTTGTGTTGCTTCTTGGAAGGTCTAAGGAATTTCACCAAGTAACATAGGACTCCAATAGTGAAAATTGAGTGGTAGATAGGGGCTAATATGAACACCTAATGATCACTGACAATGTGCCAAGATCAACTAAAAAGGGTGGGGAATGACTCAAAAATGGGTGTTACCGAAAAGACTTGGTCCCAAAAGATGTGAATTGGGGGACCCACTTCAAAGTTCATCAAGCACCTCAATGCAAGGTGTGATAAACAAAATCTATCTAATTATCTACTCTAGACCCCTAAAAAATGATATCCTATCCTAAAAAGGCGGTGAGAATCTAACTAAGCAAGGCTCGGATGAGACTCGGGAGTACTAAGGGGTACTCCCCCCAAAACCAAGATGCGAGTCTTCAATATCTTCAATGTCTTCAAAATACCTTACCGGGCTAGTCTTTGCTCTCACACATTGGTATGACCAACCACATCCTTCCACACCTAGACCCAATCAAGCTACCTGCATCTGACCCCCACACAAGCGGTCTCAAAGTGGTCTGTGAGGCCCAAAACGTGTCCCATTCATCAAATACAAGGAATTCCATATCAAGACCCGGGACCAATCTATGATTCAATACTTATGACTCGACGCTATGGTACCTATATGTAACACCCAAGATTTTGAAAGCCAAGAAAGTAAAGGAAACCCTAAATTTAAGAGGGACTCGACGAGTCGAAGGAAGGACTCGGCGAGTCGGAGCGGGATCCGGGTCGATAAGGAAGCGACCAACTCGACGAGTCGGCCAAGTAGACTCGGCGAGTCTGGTCTGTGCGAGGAAAACCCTAAATTCGGGGCTTGGAGCCTATTTAAGCATCTTAATCTTCTTCCTAGGGCTCCTTTACAGCCTCTTGCACCCAGAACACCGCATGTTAAGCTCCCATTGTGTTCATTCAAGCTTTTAGCCTTTTTAAGTGGGTTTAAGGAAGAAGAAGGAGTGGGAATCCTTGAAGCATCAGGGAGTGGCTTTGGATCTGAAGTTTGGGAAGCATTTCAGAGCATTAGAAGGTATCAATTCGTTTCTCTCCTCCAGATTTTCCCTTGGTTATGAGTTTTGGGGCTTTTAAGCCATGTTTAAGTCCAATCTTGAGCTTGAGGTCCAGATCTGAGGTTGCTACCTCAGATCCATGTTTATTTTGGTTTGCAATCCCAGAAAGTATCAGCCATTGGGTGGAAATTGGAGCCTCTTGGTCCTAAACCCTAGCTATGGGTGTATTTTGCCTAGATCTCACCCTCTACACGTAAAGTTTGCAACTTTACGTGGGAAATAGGCTTGGGGAGGGTGGATCTATAGTTTGGAGCTCATGCATGACTCGGAAGTCCTCTGCATGTAAGTGGATCTTAGTGGACTCGACGAGTCCTTCGAGTGGACTCGGCGAGTAGCTTGAAGATGAGGAGGAACTCGACGAGTGGGATGAACAGCTCGTCGAGTCGGATGAAGATGGGCATGAACTCGGCGAGTTGGATGAACAACTCGTCGAGTTGGATGAAGTTTGTCGTGTGCTCGGCGAGTCTGTTCTTAGACTCGGCGAGTCAGGTCGCGTGGTCCCAAACCCTTCGAGTTAAGACTCGAGTCAACGAGTCGAGCCAGGACTCAGTGAGTTGGTCAGGACAGGAATCGGGAATCAGTAGACTCGGCGAGTCAGGGGCTGACTCGGCGAGTAGAGTCGCGAGTGGAAGGACTCTGGAATTATGAACTCGGCGAGTCAGTAGGGTGACTCGACGAGTAGGGTTGGCCTGGAAGGTTGACTTTGACCAGGACATTGACTTTGACCAGAGTTGACTTGGTTGACCTTTGGAGGTCAGTTAGACTAAGTGTTGGGTTGTTTTGGTAGCTCGGGGAGCTAGTGGAGCAGCAGTTCGGAGTTAGCGGTCAGGTAGCGGTCAAAGGGGTTAACAGCAGCAGTTCAGCAGTATCAGGTGAGTTTCCCTTTGTATGAATGGGTCTACGGCCACAATGCCGGCCCATGTAGTTATGAGTAGAAGACCTGGGGGTTAGCCCTAGGCACAGTATACTAGTATGATATTTGGACGAGGTCCGATGACAGAGGGCGGGTGCCCAAGGAGCGGTTTATGTGATAGTTATACTTGTTGTCTGTGTGATACTTGTATGTGCCTGGTAGGGAGGTGAGAGAGGGCGAGGTCCCGTATCTCACCAATAGCAGAGTGTGGATGGTGTTCCACATCTCAGTAGCAGCAGAGCAGGGGCGAGGCCCAAGTTAGGAAAGGAGTGAGGGTGGGCTGGGCCCGAACCTCACTATCAGCAGGAGTATGGACGAGGTTCCATGACTCATCAGTAGCAGAACTCGGGCGGGGCCCTGAGATAGGCGAGGCCTTAGAGCAAGAGTTGTTAGTATATGTTTAGTTTACGTAATGTTATGTGATATGTTTATGTGCTATTATATGTTAGAGGGCGAGGCCCTGTGACAGGCGAGGCCTAAGTGAAACAGATCTGTATCCGAGCGAGGCTCGAAGCCAGGCGGGGCCTGGAGCGGCGAGGCTGTTGTATCGGGTGAGGCCCGAAGTAGAGGGCGAGGCCCAGGATAGCGGGCGTGGCCCAGTATGTGCAGTATGTGATTTTGCATGGTATGTGGTAAGGTGGGGAACTCACTAAGCTTCGTGCTTACGGTTTTCAGTTTTGTTTTCAGGTACTTCCGGTAGCGGAGGGAGGAGCTCGGGGTGATCGCATGGCACACACCATAGATTAGTCAACCTGGGAATGTTTACTCTGATAATAAACAAGTGTTTTTGAAAACTTATACTCAGATTATGTTTTGGAATGATGTCTTTGATTAAAGTAATGTTTTATTAAAAAGAAATTTTTGGTCTAGAATTTTGGGATGTTACAAGTTGGTATCAGAGCCTTGGTTTGAGGGATTCGGGCATACTCTCGGGTGTGCCTGAACTCAAACTGAGGGGTCGGATAAAAGGTTTTCAAAAGTGAAGGGACAGTTTTGTAAAAAGAATTTTGAGAACGAAAAACAGTTTTAGAAAGACAAAAAGAATTCCAAAGAAAAGAACTTTGAAAAGAGAAAAGAGGTGTGGTGCATGCAATCAACCGAGCTCAAGTAAGTACCCCAAAATACCCATACAAGTTTATGTTATGATTATCAGTTGATAGAACAGCATGCTAGAATAGGACTAAGGATCTAGGAATGATGCCTTATGTGCCTGTTATTTGTGCTTTTGAGTTGCATGATAGTGCTGATTAGACAGTAGTAGGATAGCCTGTTTAGGTTATGCCTGAGTTTATGAGTTTGTGTTGCATGCTAGTTCAGATTCTTGCTATGTGGATATGATTGTTGAGTATGTTGTGGTTAGACTTTCCCCTCGTTCGAATGCTGCTTGCTTTGTGCATTGTGGGAATTTGAGTGATGGGAGTTAGCCATTAGATAGATACATTACGTCACATGTGATCAGGGTGGAATAATCTCAGAGTGCTGGAATTGGCCCTATTGCGCAGCTCTTGTCTGAGTCCAACCGTTGTAGGGACGAGTCTTTTACTTGAAGGATTATCTGAGCCTCGTCACATGTAATGGTATCTAAGTGATGGCTAATTGGCATCACAAGGAGACCTTCAGCAGCTGAGGACTGGTTTGAGTTGAGATAGAGGTTTCCCTAGGGTAAGCCTAGGATGAGATAGTGTTGGGAGCAGTATGAGTGGTTAAGGGACCTGGTGGAGTCAAAGCAATTCCTGAGGAAAGTACGGATAGATGTGGAAGGTAGTATGGGCCCGTACTACTGAAAGCAGAGGATCCGTACTCGATTCAGGAAGGGCAGATGCAAGACCGGGAACCTGGTAGGGCATGTTTGATCTTGTATCAGTGATGGGTATTCTGATTGTGGTTGTGGTATATTTTCAGCATGGTGACATTGCGAGAGAGACCAGCGGGCGGATCAGGCGCCGGAGAGGGATCAGCCTCGGGTTCAGGGACCGAGCAGCTCGAGGAGCGGATGAGGGAGTTGATATCAGCTGAGGTTACGCGCAGTATTCTAGCTCAGACTCCTGTGATCTTTGGCACGGTCAAGGAGGGCATACTGGAGATCTTGGAGGAGAGGCTGGGAGCCTTCCGTACTGAGATGATGGCATTGATGGGAGCGCGTACCTTGACATTTCGAGAGTTCAGAGCCTGCGGGGCACCAGACTATCATGGGGCTAGGGATCCCATTGCTAGCAGCAGATGGTTGGCTGATGTCGCCAACGCTTTTCGTACGAGCAAGTGTCCCGAGGGGGACAAGGTTAGACTCGCCTCCTGTCTTCTGAAGGACAGAGCGAGGGATTGGTGGGAGGAGATTGGTCATACTTTGGGGGATGATGCCGCGTTGGACGCGATGACTTGGAGTGATTTCTCGGCCAGGTTCAGGGCGGAGTTTTCGCCGATTATTGAGGTGCAGCAGCTGGCACGAGAGTTTCAGGATTTGACGCAGACTACTGAGACTGTGGCGGAGATCACCGCCAAGTTCAGGGAGAGGGCTCTTCTTGTACCGCAGTATGTAGCGGATGAGGAGATGAAGAAGGCTCGGTACCATGAGATGTTGAGGGACGACATCAGGGAGTTCGTGAGCAGGTCCAGCTGTAAGACGCTGGAAGATATGATTTCTCGGGCTCGGGAAAGGGAAATTGATTTGGAGCAGATCCGGAAGAGGAAGCCGGATGAGGTTCAGGTATCAGCGGGTTCGGGCAAAAGGCCCAAGGGATCGGATTCGAGATCGAGGGATCATCAGGACCGCAGTCGGTGCGGAAAGTGTGGCAGGGCGCACGGGGGCGCGTGCAGGAGTGGTAGCGGTGGTGATTCTGGCTGCTTCAAGTGCGGTCGGACTGGTCATTTTAGCAGGGATTGTACTGTTACCGCCGCGCAGGGATCAGACGTGATATGTTTTCATTGCAACCAGCGGGGCCACAAGAAGGCCCAGTGCCCCAGTTTGTCTTCAGCAGGACGGGTGATGGCACCCGCCCCTGCAACCTTGAGGATCGCAGATGGCCGTCAGGGCCGGGTAGAGGCACCTGCAGCAGGGAGCAGGGCTTTTCAGATGACGACCTTGGAGGCGCGAGCATCGCCGGACGTTGCAGGTATGCAATTTCCATTCTCAGTTCTTTTATTTTGTGCATGATTTCATTGTTATGGTTCTGCATCATTATCGGTATGAGTATTTTACTTTGAATTGTTGATTGTGATCGAGTTATATGCCATTTGCATACCTTGGATATTTGTGTGAGAGTTAGGGGGAATGTGCTCTATTGAAGAAGGTTTCGAAGGATGCAGTAACTGTAGCATGCTTGGGAGGGATTTGGTTCGTTTCGTTAGTTCGGAGTGGTGCAGTGATTGTGATGGATTGGCTAAAGCCCTAGCTATGGCGGGCTTGGGTTCCTCAGTGGATGGGTTATGGAATGGTAGCAAGGATCGGGATTTCTTTGAGTAATGAGCAGCAAGGGATAAGCAGGATCGAAGTGGGGGAGAATCCTCCGGGTGTGCCCGGAGAAGAGCACGCAGACCCAGAACGAGTACGTGACCTCCGAGAGGGAAGAGAAGTAGTCCAACGATTGATGGATTGAGGATCCCAGGGTTGGGAGTTTGAGAAACCCCATATCAGCTAGCGCGTGGGATGGTATGGTTGGTTATGATTGAGAATTCAGATTGTGGATCGCCTGAAGGACTCGCGGGAGTCGGAATAAGGATCTTGAGAAGTCGATGGCACGTGGGTGCCTTCGTATTAGCGGTCAGTGGTAGGGATGTAAGACTACGGGTAAGCCGTAGCATTCCTTAGTAGTTTCATTAGCAGGAGTCGGGGCGAGGCCCTTATCTCCTAGTGATCAGGTAGGGATCAGGAATGGATAGTGGATGAGAGTAGTAGGGAGTTGCCTGTATAGCTCTAGAGAGGTGAGACCTTGGGAGAGGCCGCTCCAGGATATAGTTGGGTGAGACCCGTGGGCGAGGCCCGTATGAGATTAGCGGTGCAGGTGAGACCTGGAAGCAGGGTTGCTCAGTAGTATGGTTGGGTGAGACCCGAGGGCGAGGCCCGTGAGTTTAGCAGCGCAGGTGGGACCTGGTAAGGACCTTAGTGTCAAGTTAGGGGATCGGGGACCCCGAGTTTGTGGTGCCTGAATGGCAGGATTGTTTGAGCAGTTATAGATGGTCGAGGTTTCCTCGGTAGTCGCTGGGAACGACCAGGGATGGTATTGGGTTTAGCTACCGGTGGGAGCCGGTAATCCAGTCATTGATAGGTGGGTAGGGACCAGGGCGGTCCCGGTTTATCAGGAAGTCAGTCGGGGAATAATTGAATTGCCAGTCGGTGGCAGTGTGAGTATGCAGCGTATGGTGGACTTCAGTTAGTTGAGTCGAGGGGTGCTCGACACCAAGTGTTGGCAGGAAGGAGTGTCAGTGAGTGCTGACGGTGGTGACCCGTTCTGGGAATAGCAGGGAGGTGATGGAGTTAGTGAAGGATAGGACCTTCACAGTGTCAAAGGAAAAGTCAGTTATGAGGCTTTGCCTTGGGAATGCAAAGGATTCGCGCAAGAAAAGAAGTGGAGAACCCCTGCGGGTTCAGTGCAGTATTCGGTGGAAGACCAGCGCAAGTGGGCGGCTGGTGTTGGGTATTGGAGGCAGATCGCAGGCGGTGGGCCATGATAAACTTCGAGGACGAAGTTCAGTTTAAGTGGGGGAGAGTTGTAACACCCAAGATTTTGAAAGCCAAGAAAGTAAAGGAAACCCTAAATTTAAGAGGGACTCGACGAGTCGAAGGAAGGACTCGGCGAGTCGGAGCGGGATCCGGGTCGATAAGGAAGCGACCAACTCGACGAGTCGGCCAAGTAGACTCGGCGAGTCTGGTCTGTGCGAGGAAAACCCTAAATTCGGGGCTTGGAGCCTATTTAAGCATCTTAATCTTCTTCCTAGGGCTCCTTTACAGCCTCTTGCACCCAGAACACCGCATGTTAAGCTCCCATTGTGTTCATTCAAGCTTTTAGCCTTTTTAAGTGGGTTTAAGGAAGAAGAAGGAGTGGGAATCCTTGAAGCATCAGGGAGTGGCTTTGGATCTGAAGTTTGGGAAGCATTTCAGAGCATTAGAAGGTATCAATTCGTTTCTCTCCTCCAGATTTTCCCTTGGTTATGAGTTTTGGGGCTTTTAAGCCATGTTTAAGTCCAATCTTGAGCTTGAGGTCCAGATCTGAGGTTGCTACCTCAGATCCATGTTTATTTTGGTTTGCAATCCCAGAAAGTATCAGCCATTGGGTGGAAATTGGAGCCTCTTGGTCCTAAACCCTAGCTATGGGTGTATTTTGCCTAGATCTCACCCTCTACACGTAAAGTTTGCAACTTTACGTGGGAAATAGGCTTGGGGAGGGTGGATCTATAGTTTGGAGCTCATGCATGACTCGGAAGTCCTCTGCATGTAAGTGGATCTTAGTGGACTCGACGAGTCCTTCGAGTGGACTCGGCGAGTAGCTTGAAGATGAGGAGGAACTCGACGAGTGGGATGAACAGCTCGTCGAGTCGGATGAAGATGGGCATGAACTCGGCGAGTTGGATGAACAACTCGTCGAGTTGGATGAAGTTTGTCGTGTGCTCGGCGAGTCTGTTCTTAGACTCGGCGAGTCAGGTCGCGTGGTCCCAAACCCTTCGAGTTAAGACTCGAGTCAACGAGTCGAGCCAGGACTCAGTGAGTTGGTCAGGACAGGAATCGGGAATCAGTAGACTCGGCGAGTCAGGGGCTGACTCGGCGAGTAGAGTCGCGAGTGGAAGGACTCTGGAATTATGAACTCGGCGAGTCAGTAGGGTGACTCGACGAGTAGGGTTGGCCTGGAAGGTTGACTTTGACCAGGACGTTGACTTTGACCAGAGTTGACTTGGTTGACCTTTGGAGGTCAGTTAGACTAAGTGTTGGGTTGTTTTGGTAGCTCGGGGAGCTAGTGGAGCAGCAGTTCGGAGTTAGCGGTCAGGTAGCGGTCAAAGGGGTTAACAGCAGCAGTTCAGCAGTATCAGGTGAGTTTCCCTTTGTATGAATGGGTCTACGGCCACAATGCCGGCCCATGTAGTTATGAGTAGAAGACCTGGGGGTTAGCCCTAGGCACAGTATACTAGTATGATATTTGGACGAGGTCCGATGACAGAGGGCGGGTGCCCAAGGAGCGGTTTATGTGATAGTTATACTTGTTGTCTGTGTGATACTTGTATGTGCCTGGTAGGGAGGTGAGAGAGGGCGAGGTCCCGTATCTCACCAATAGCAGAGTGTGGATGGTGTTCCACATCTCAGTAGCAGCAGAGCAGGGGCGAGGCCCAAGTTAGGAAAGGAGTGAGGGTGGGCTGGGCCCGAACCTCACTATCAGCAGGAGTATGGACGAGGTTCCATGACTCATCAGTAGCAGAACTCGGGCGGGGCCCTGAGATAGGCGAGGCCTTAGAGCAAGAGTTGTTAGTATATGTTTAGTTAACGTAATGTTATGTGATATGTTTATGTGCTATTATATGTTAGAGGGCGAGGCCCTGTGACAGGCGAGGCCTAAGTGAAACAGATCTGTATCCGAGCGAGGCTCGAAGCCAGGCGGGGCCTGGAGCGGCGAGGCCGTTGTATCGGGCGAGGCCCGAAGTAGAGGGCGAGGCCCAGGATAGCGGGCGTGGCCCAGTATGTGCAGTATGTGATTTTGCATGGTATGTGGTAAGGTGGGGAACTCACTAAGCTTCGTGCTTACGGTTTTCAGTTTTGTTTTCAGGTACTTCCGGTAGCGGAGGGAGGAGCTCGGGGTGATCGCATGGCACACACCATAGATTAGTCAACCTGGGAATGTTTACTCTGATAATAAACAAGTGTTTTTGAAAACTTATACTCAGATTATGTTTTGGAATGATGTCTTTGATTAAAGTAATGTTTTATTAAAAAGAAATTTTTGGTCTAGAATTTTGGGATGTTACACTATAGGGATGAGAAGACAAGAGAGAAAAAAATGCATGAACCTAACCTAGAATGCATCTAAAAAGTATGAAAATTAGAAAAGAAAGAAACAAAATATGCAATATATATATATATATATATATATATATATATATATATATATATATATATATATATATATTTAATTTTTATGCAATTTTTATGAATGCCCTAAATGACTAACTCTAAATGCAACTATATACAACCTAAATGCAATAAAAATAAAAGATTAAATTACCTCACCCCAAGCTTAAAATTAAGCATTGTCCTCAATGCTTAGGATAAGAGTAAGGAAGGATCATACCGGGATCAAGGTGGAGGAGGCCCACGAGGACGGTATGGAAGCAACACATGGGTCGCATAATGATGCTTGGACGGAGTTCTTGGCCGCCTAAATACACATGGATGAAAGCTTTGTCGTGCAAAGGACACATATGAAATGGATCGAAATTTTCTTATGAAATGACATATTTGCGAGGGTACCCTCGCAAACTTTGTGCGGGTGGGGGGCAGCCGCGCGCAACAATCAGAGAGCACCCCCTGTTGGGGTAATTTGGAACTCAGAATCTGCGTGGCTGGGGGTTTGGTCGCGCAAGGGTTGCGCGGGTGGCAGTCGGCCGCGCAAACATTTACGCGGGTGAGGAAACGGCCGCGCGCAACAATCAGATTGCATCCCATGTGGCGGTAATTTAGAATTCGGAATCTGCGTGGCTAGGGGTCGATCGCGCAGCGGCTGCGCGGGTACCCGCGCGCAGCAATCAGAGAGCACCCCATGTTGGTGTAATTTGGAACTCGGGACCTGCGCGGCTGTGGTCGGTCGCGCAAAGTCTGCGCGGGCACCCGCGCAAAGGTCAAATTTTTGGAATTTTTCAAACTTCACCAAATCACTAGAAGACTTCTATATGCTTATTTTTAGGCCAACTTCAAGTTTAGAAACACCCAAAACTTCAAACGGACATTCTTTATTTACATTGCATTTATTTAACGTCTTTGCCAAGACATAGTCCCGCTTCCATCAACTTTCGTAATTTGGGATTTCCAATGTTATGTTGTCGAATTCTCCCGTATCAAAGCCTTCATAAAATGGTTTCAAATGGTGCCCATTCACTTTGAAGATTTGGTTTGTTTCCAAACTCTTGATTTCAACCACACTAGGATCAAACACTTTTATAACAATAAAAGGTCCATGCCATCGAGATCGCAATTTTCCCGGGAATAGCTTTAAGCGTGAATGATAAAGAAGAACTTTTTGACCCAGAATAAAGTGTTTTTGGGTTATGTGCTTGTCATGAACTGCCTTTTTCTTCTCTTTGCACCTTTTGAACCTTTTAGTTATCTTCTTCTTGACCACTTCCATCATTGTAGGATCCAATCTTCTTTGAGGTTCCCTCTTAGGATTACAATCATCTTCCATGATTATCTTGTCTGTGCATACATTAGGCTTATCCTGTTTATTGGCTCAATCACATCAACCTGATACAATGGAGAAATGTTACTAGGGTACCTCATTCCTTCAAAGATGTTGAAGTGAATGGTTTCTCCATCAAACTCCATAGTTATCTTTCCTTTATGGACATCAATGATTGTGTGAGCGGTATGCATGAAAGGTCTTCCAAGGAGGATCATAGATGATTTGGAAGAAGTCTTCTCTTCAAGATCAATGACATAAAAATCCGCCGGAAAAACAAGTTGATTAACTTGTACTAACACATCCTCCAACACTCCTCTTGGAGACACACTTGACTTCTCTGCTAATTGAATGATGACTCCCGTTTCTTCCAAAGGTCCAACATTGAGAGATTGAAAAACCGAATATGGCATCACATTGATCGAGGCTCCAAGATCTAACATAGCACTTTCGACATGCAAATCACCAATGGTACAAGGGATAGCAAATATTCCCGGATCCTTGCATTTGGGAGGTAACTTCTTTTGGATAACCGCAGACACATTTGCATTGACTTGAATCTTTTCATTTTCCTTGAATTTTCTCTTCTTGGTGCATAAATCCTTGAGAAATTTTGCATAACTTGGAATTTTCTTAATAGCATTCAATAGTGGAATGTTGATTTGGAACTTGCGAAAAGTTTCAAATAATTCATTTTCTTCCTCTATCTTCTTGGAAAAGGCTAACCGGGGAAGGGAAGGGAGGTGGTATGACCAATGGTTTGATGGGTTTGTTGGAAGAGTCGGGTTGATCAATGTTTGGCACAACCGGTTCCTTTGGAGGAACTACAACTTTTGGAGATTACACAATGATCACTTCATCTTCATCTTCTCTTGAAACTCTTTTAGGTTAACTTTCTCCAAGTGTTTACCACTTCTCAAGGTGATGACACTCACATTGGGGTTCTTCTCGGTTTGTGATGGAAGTTTACCCCTTTGTTCTATCTTGTTGAGAGCGGTTGCCAAGTCTCCAATTTGTGCTTGAATGTTGGAGAAAGTATTCTTGGTTTCTTTTTGAAATTGGATTTGGCTTTGAGCAAGAGAAGTGACAAGTTCTTGAAGGCTCATTTGATGGGTACCACTTGATTGGCCTTGTTGTGGAGGTTGTTGGTAATTTGGAGGGTTATAAGAATTTTGTGGATATGGTGGTTTTTGGGATTGGTATTGTGGATGTTGGGGTCTCATCAAAAGATTTGGTGGATAAGGGTTGTTTTGGTTATTCCTCCAATTTGGGTTGAAATTGTTTTGAAATCCCATGGGTCTTGGTTGACCTTGATATCCGCCCATTGCATTCACATCTTCCGGTTCACTTCCAAGTATGGGACACTTATCCGTATAATGGCCCGTCATTGCGCAAATACCACATACCATCAATTGTTGACCACTTCCATCATTTGTCTAAGTGTCAACTCTTGAGGAGGGTTTGGTGGAAAGGGGTGATTGGGATATTGTTGCCTGTAATTGGGATGTTGTTGGTAAGGTGGATATGGGTATTGTTGGGGATTGTAGATTGGTGGTGGATAAGGTTGGTAGTTAGGGTATTGGTTGTAAGGACGTTGTTGTTGTGGGTACATTGGGTTTTGGTACATTGGAGGGTGTTGGTAATTGGGTTGATTTGGGTAATGTACTTGTTGAACTTGAAAAAGCATTGTTTTGAGGTTGGTTGTTTTGGTGGAAGTGTTGGTTTTGTAGTTGTGGTGGTGGTTGATAATTGGGTTGGTTGTGAGGAGGGGCTTGATTCCAAGGTGGCATATCAATGAGAGGTTCTTGTGGTTGTTGTCTTGGTTGATGGTGTGGGATATTGACATCTTGATTGATTGGGTTTGGGTTGGGATTGTGAGGTGGAGTGTGATTCATGGCTATGTGGTTTTCAAATGGAATGTCTTCAAAGGAATGACCAACAATTGGAGAACTCGGTTTGGTGTCGGTATCACTTGAAGTATGAACTTGATCTTCTATGTTGATTAGTGGAGAAGAGGAAGAAGCTTGAACTAGTTGTTGTTGCTTTGCTTGTTTGGCTAACTTTTTCAACCTTTTTGCTTCTCTTTCAATTTCCGGATTGTAGAGTAGTTCACCGGTTCTTGTAGACCTAGACATAAACAATCAAATAACAATAACCAATTTCCCCGGCAACGGCGCCAAAACTTGATGGGATGTCAAACCCACCAAGCAAATTACACCCTTTGATTGCTAAATAAACGTAATATAATGGTAAAAAGGGGTATCGATCCTCGGGGAAATGGTTGTATTCAATCACCAATGCAATTCAATAGAACTAGTGAAATTAAACTAATTAACTACAATTAAACTAAAAGGGGGGGGGGGGGGGGGGTTGATTACTTGAAAACTAAAATATTTGAATAACTAAAAACCTTGCAATTAAGCAAGTTGATGAGATGCTCAAAGGTTGGAAATAATTGGTTAACTAAGGCAATTCAACACAATGAACATTTGTGTGTTTATCATTAGGATCTAATACAAAGCTTATCCTTCATCCCAAATTGGTTATAGCAATCATGAAGCATGATATGCCAAGATTCCTCATAGGTAGTATGGAGGTTGGGGAAGCCCACAACACACCTTCTTAATTAAGATCAAGGGTCAATTGAAGCAATCAATCCCAAGAAATCAATTAGCCTTAAGAATGATGGAATCCCCAATTCCTAGAGGATGTCAAATGCTTACACATCCATAAAGGAGATATGATTCATAAGCTAGAGATGATTTCTACCATCATAAAGCCTTTGTTCTAGATAAATTCAATGATCCAATGCAAAATCAATGAAATAAATCAACCATTGCTCAATCAAATACTAAGCTCATGATCAAAGCATCAAATAAGCATAAGAATTGTAAACTAGAATCATAAACATGGAATAAATTGATAATCAACATAAATCCTTCAAAACCCACAAATATTCATTGGTTTTCAGCCAAAGTCAACCAAATAAGAGTATTATCCACTCATGGCAACAAAGTAACAAGAACAATAATCTAATTGCATAAAGAAACTACCTAAGATTTGGAAAGATGAAAGGAAATGGTTTCTAGCTCCCAAAATCGCCTCTTGCAGGTCTCCAATGGTGGAAAAACGTGAATGAGCCTCTAGATCTGATCCCCAAGAGCTATGATGAGCCAAATGACGAAAATGCCTAAACTGGGCAGTTGCGCGGGTACCCGCGTGACGAAAATTCCACCCGCGCAAATGTTGATGTGTTGCCATTGGTCTACCAAGCCACTACTCCACCCTTCCACTACCAAATATTCCTTTCCCCCCCCCCTTGGCCAGGTAATTTGAATCCACCAATCATCATTTAGCCACCCAATAGATGCTCCAAGCCCAAAATTAGAATTTTATGATCCATCTTCACAAGCCCAAATAATCCAAGCCAATAACTTTCAAAGACCAATTCTTCTTCTTTGATTCCGCTAAGCCCAATAATGCCTCGGGAGCCCACTAAGCCCGTCTCCAATCAACCCGCCACCGCAACAAGCACTGAAAAACCTACAAAATATCTCATTCAACATAACAAGCACCCGGTATGATCCATAATAAAGAAAATAAAGAATATACAATGCAATAATGATAAAAAGATCTAAAAAAATCTAAAATAAACTAATAAAAATAAGGAAATAAAATAAGCTATCAATATGGATTAGAATCAATCACATTGTCCAAGATTTTGTTTCTCGATTTCCTGAATTGTGATGACGTCACTAGACTACTAATTAAACACATCAATTCATTCCCAACTGGGCTCAACATTATAATGTCAACATCAAATCACCGAGGGGCATCAATTTTCCTCTCACGGAAAGAGGAATGAATAAACCTTGACTATTAGGGGTGAAAACGAGTCAAGCTACTCAGGATCGGATCGTTAAAATCTCGACTCAAAACCGATTTTAAACGAGCCCGAGCCAAGCTCGAGCTTAATATTAAGCTCGTTTACTAAACGAGATCGAGCTCGAGCCTATGTCACTAAGCTCAATTAGGCTCGCGAGCCTAAACAGGCCTTTATATAAAATAATTTATTATTATTTTTATATATTAAAATAAAAACATATTTGGGTTAAGGATTTACGGTATTAGTAAACGGGATTCTTAACGAGCTCGAGTAGAGCTTAAGTTTATTTAGGCACGTCAGACAAAAAACGAGTCAAGCCTGAGCCCAAGTCGAGCTTGTATAATTATTTACGAGCTCGAGCCTCACATAACTTAAACGAGCCCGAGCCGAGCCTGACTAGGCTCGGGCTCGGCTCGGCTCGTTTGCACCACTATAATGACTATATAATGATCAATGTTTCTCACTAAATCATGCATGGAATTACGCTTCATAACACCCAGTTACGAGATGCATTGGAGTAAACCAATGCATAACCGATTTGCAAAATATGACTTATATATCACTGTTTTAAGAATAGAAGATATTATCATCTTAGAATCACTTGTGATTAAATCCATGAAGTAATCTCTAAGTGCGGGTTTAATCAATACTCAAAATCCTTATTTTCAAAATACTCATAAATATCACCGCAGTCCCTATGCAATGTCCAATCTGTGATCAATTCATGACGGTCTTAAATCAATACTTACTCCTAAAGTATGACCGACTATGGAAAATAAAATAAATTAATATTCTGGAAGTAAAACATGTAAAATGAAACACAAGAATAAAGTAATTGACAAATCGCATCACACACTAGAACATGAATAAATCTATATTTCACCATTTAGTTACAATTTATCATTGTTACTTTGTTTTAAAATATCAACTACCTACTAAAACGTAGAATCTAATATCATCTTTATGCCACATTGCTTCCTTTACTACCTCACTTGTTGCGATATACTTTGATTCTTAAGTAGAATCAGCCGATGTCTGCTACTTGGAGCTCTTCTAAGTCACCGCTCCACCATTGGACAGAAATACCCAACAAGATTGTAAAAAACTATTATCACGATTTTTTTGGAAGATGGTGTCACTATAGTCATTCACCTTAAGTTCATCTTTGCCATCGAAAACTAAGACCATATCTTTCGTTTTTCACATATACTTAAGAATGTTCTTCGCTTCAGTCCAATGAGCCAAACCAAGCTCTCCCTTATATCTACTAACCATGCTCAAAGCATAAGCCACATTAGGTCGAGTACATGTCATGACATACATAATTGAGCACATAGTATATGTATATGGGACTCGAATCATCGTATATATCTCCTTATCATTAATAGGACATTGAGCCTTCCACAACGAAATAGTATTATGCATGGGTAGGTCCCTTTTCTTAGAATTATCCATATTGAAACGTCGCAATATGTTATCCAAGTATGTACTCTAGCCAATTCCTAGCAAAAGTTTCCTCCTGTTTCTGTAAATCCTTATTCGAAGAATATAAGTAGCCTCTCCTAGATCCTTCATAGCAAAACATTTTCCAAGCCAAGACTTAACATCTTGCAAAGTTGGAATGTAACACCTGGTTTCCAAAATGGATCAATATACGGTATTAAGGAGTCAAAGGCATGGTTTTTAGGAAAAACCATGAGTCATGATGTGACCATAAGGAGGTCACGACGTGACAAGTCAAGAATGAGAACGTGTATCTAGAGGCTTGTCACGAAATCACATGTGTATGGTTACAATGTAACAAGAGATGCAGCCCAAGCCCATGATCTTTTAGGGTTTCCTTCGTATTTAAATCCCTACTCTCGAATTTAGGGCTTCATTTCTAGCCTCCATCACCCTCTAGAGATTTTATCAAACCCTAACAACATGCTCTTCATTTATGATCTTATTCTTGGATTTTTAGTGTCCTTGAAAGGAACAAGAAGAAGCTTGTGGTGTAGAAGACCTTTTGGCAAACTTAGAGTTTGAGTTTGAGCCATTTCTAGAGCATTGTAAGCATTCAAGATCCAAACTTTATTATGCTAGCTTCTAGATCTAGGCTTATTATTCCTTTTTCTTCGTATTGTGGAAGTTTAGATGGGAGGATTCAATAAAGTTGGCAACTTTATGGGTCCTTATGGTCCCTTGAAGGTTGTGTTTAATGGATCTGAGGTTTGGCTGAGTTTTGATGTTATTCGTGAGAGTATGGTTCCATTTCTTCTTCATTTTGACCTTTTATGATATCAAGACATGCATTGGACATGCATGTCTATAACGTGTTGATTTTTAGGATTCTTTTGGAGTAAGAAGGCCCTATAGAATGTTGGAATGGATGGTCGTAAGGATTAAGGGTTGGATGCATTAAGTGTCCCAATATAATGTAGGCATGATGTGACCATATGGTGGTCACAACATGAAAATGTGATCTATCTCGATTAGTTTGTCGGGATGTATTCACAACGTGACCATGGAGCGTTCACATTGTGGTGTCGGCTATTAGGTTGACCGTGACTTAGTTGGTTGAGTTAGAGTATGGCCGAGTTTGGATCAGTTTGAGTACGTTCTCACAACGTGACCACAAGCTGGTCACGACGCGAGGGTCAATCATTGGTAATGCGAAGTGTTGAGTTTGACTTTGACCGTTGACTTTCGGCATGGGTTGACTTTAGTCAAAGTAAGGCTTTGGAGTATAGACTGATAGGGTACTTTTTATTTTTGTTAGGTGCCTTGTAGGATCAATCGTCGCTGAGTCAGAGTTATGGTGTTTAGTTTTTATGTAACATTCGCATTTCGGGTATTTTCCATTTAAACCTTCATTTAAAAATCCTTGCCAATTGGTCCATAGCCGAGTACATTGAGCGTACTCTATGAGTACGTTGGGCGTGGTGGCTCGTTGGTTTAGTCATGGAGGCGCTCATGTATGTGGGGAGTACTGGGGAAAACCCTAATTTTTAGGGTTTGTGCCATATTTAAACACCTTAAGTTGCCTCTAGACTCTCTTATGACCAGACTCCACCTCTCCAAACCCTAAAAACAAAACCCTAATTGTCCTTTGAGTGTTTTGAGCTTATAAGTGAACTTTAAGGGTGTTTTTTGTGATTTTGAAGGAAGAGGAACTCTTGGAAGTTGCATTGGTGTGGCTAGAGATTGTGGATCCAAAATAATCATCAACTTGGAAAGTTATTTGAGGTATAAAGCTCTTAACTTGATGGTTCATCTTGTTAGATCTAGTTAGGTCTTGTTTTTGTGCTTTTATGGTCCTTTAAGTCTTACATGAGAGTATGAGCTACTCTAGAAGATAAGGATGATAGATCTTAGTATTTTTGAGGTCCCTTGTTGATAAAAATGCAATCTTGATGATTTATAGTGGACCATGCAAGAGTTAGGGTTCTTATTATGGATTTTATTGAGTATTAGGTCCCATTAAGTCATGTAAAGGAGTAAAGTTGCCAACATTACATGTTAAGACATCATTTAGGATTAGATCTGAGAATTAGACATAGTGGCTTAACTGATTAAGCACTTAATAGTGATATGGGTTAGTTGTGGAGTACATTGGGCGTACCCAGCTCATACGCCATGCGTATTAGCCAAATATGGCATACATTGGGCGTAAATCTGAGTATGTCGGGCGTACTCAGCAGCCTTGACTTTTTTTGACTTTTGGGTTTTGGGCCATATTTGGACTATTAGGGTTTTGGACCTTGTTGGGCCACCAGTCTTTATGACTTTGTTCATTGTTAGGCTTTAGGCCTTCCTAGATTTTGGCCCATAATGGGCTTTGGCTGTCATTTAGGAATATAGGCCTTATTGGGCTTTTGGAGCCATTGGATCGGGCCTTGGTTTTGGGCCAAGTAAGGAAATGGTAAAATGGTCTTTCCACCTGAGTATTGGACAAGTGAACTAGATTCCTAGTTAAGGTTTATGGCCCAATTATTAATTGGGATCTTTATTTGATTGACATGCACCAGGATTTTCCGGTTCAACAGCCCGCTTATTTGTTTGACTGTCAGCAGACTGAGGTGAGTTTGCTTACTATACTGTAGGACAACGGGATATGTTATGTGCTTGTAGTCTTTGTGATTCCTGTTGTATGTATTATATGCATGTGTGCCTTTTTGCTATATGTATGTGGGGTGAAATAGACCCCAGGGTGAAATAGACCCGGTACAACCTCGTGCTTGAAGGGTTTTTGTTGCATAAAATAGATAGTCTTTCACAAAAACCAACAACGAAAGCTTTAAAAATTTCTTATAAATTTCGAGTGTGACAACAAAACAAACCATCAAGGATCCTTTTAAAGAGGTTATAATGATGTTACAACAACCATAGGGTGTTTAGAAATAACAACCTTTGATGCCTTTGGACCCTCTTGGATTTGGGGTGTTGAAGTAGATGGCAATAACAAGAAGCTTGATCTTCTCTACAAGTAATCCACCAACAAGATAAGGTACTCAAAATGCTAATTTTCTTCTTGTATGACTTTATTCTTTAAGCCTTAAGTTGTTAAACAATTAAGCAATAGAAGGAAGACACAAAGTAAGCACTAAAAGCTAAAACACCAACTTCAAAAATGGAGAGAGGCTCTCCCTTAGGTGCTCTCAGATTTAGAGAGAAATAAAGAGGAGAAAGACCAAAAGAACTCTACCCATTTCATGCACAAGAGTACCCTTTTATACACCCATGCAAAGTAAATTCAAACCATTAAATTACTCTAAAGTATTTTAAAGCATAAAGTGAAAGGGGGACAAAGTATGGACACCAAATTGGGAAGAAAACACAAGCAATCTCCCATACACTAGGCCATTTCGGCCATGATGACTTGGAAGAGATAAAAATTGTCTCCAACTTTATTAACCATGGTAGAGTAAGTCTTTAACTTAATCATGGTTAACCAAAGGGTCCAAAACTTTGTACATGACTTATTATATGATACCATATCATATAATGGCTAGTTTCTAGTTTCTTTTACTATTATTTTCATAAAACAATAATTATTTTCTAGTTAAATACAAGAGTTGAATTTATTTATTAATATCAAATATATAATAAATATTCAATAAGTACCAACTTGATTAAGGTGTGACCCTATAGGATCATATGTTATTAGCAACATCACTCAATAATGATTCTTGAGCATATAGATCCAACAGTGCTGACACATGAGTTGAAATAGACTCGGGGGTGAAATAGACCCGGTACGGCTTTGGGCCGACACATGAGTTGAAATAGACTCACAGGCGAAATAGATCCGAGGGTGGATTAGACCTTACACAACTTTGAGCTGACAGATACATATGGTATACAATATTTTGGTGAACTCACTAAGCTTCGTGCTTACGATTTTCAGTTCACGTTTCAGGTACTTCCGGATCAAAGGGGAAGAGCTTGGGATGATCACATCGCGTGCACACACACACACACCATGATTTCCACTTTACTTGACTCTGCTGTATTTGGGAATATTTTATTGATATACTTTGTTTTCCTTATGGATTTATTAACATGTTTGATTGGTTATTTTATTATTAAAACAAATTTTTGGTCTTAAATTTTGGGCCGTTTCAAGTTGGTATCAGAGCCTTGGTTTGAGGGATTCAGGCATACTCTCAGGTGTGTCTGAACTCAAACTGAGGATTTGGTAGATTTTTTTAAAAAGGATGTTTTATTAAAGAATTTTTTTTTCTAACAAAAGAAAAGGGTGTGGTGCATGCAATCAACCGAGCTCAAGTAAGTTTTTCTAAAATACCCATACATGTTTAATGTTATACTTTGAATTATGAATCGGTGAATCGCATGTTAGATTAGGGCTAACGATCTGGTTAGTATTGCATGATAGAATTCTAGGAGAGATGCCTTTGTATGCCTACTGTATGAGCTTGTAGACTTACATGCTAGTATTGATCAGTCAGTGATAGGATGGCTTGTTTAGGTTATGCTTGATTTCGATTACTCGATGCTTGGATGTTGCTTACTGTGTGCTTTTAAGAGTTCCCATTAACATCAAATAACTAGTAAGTGAATATTTTAATTTATATATTAATGAGACTAGATAATTTTAGAAGGTTAAGTTTTAAATCTATTGTGCAGATCCTGTCTGAGTCCAACCGTTGTAGTGTGAGACCTTTCATTCGAAGAATTATCTGGTGTCAGTGATATGTAATTGTATTCGTGAGCTAGCTAGGGGGATTTCTTTCTATAGCTGATGGCGGAGAGTGGTGAGGAGGTTACCCTATGAAACCTAGGAAGAGATTCGGTGCTGGGAACATTGTATTGTTGAGGGTTGTATGTATAGATGAGGGAGTGACTTGGAGGATTCGGGGTGATCCTTGAGGATGGTACAGATAGATGTGGAAGGTAGTATGGGCCCATACTACTGGAAGCATAGGATCCGTACTCGAATCAAGGAAAACCACGATGATACCAGGAAGCTTATAGAGTATGGGATTCGCTCAGTGTGTGTGTGTGTGTGTATATATATATATATATATATATATATATATATATATGTGTGTGTGTTCTGATGGTTTGGATGGTCTATTTTTAGTATGGTGGTCATACGAGGAGGATCTTGTAGTGGTTCTAGTGCTGGTGAGGGTTCGGGTTCGTGCTCTAGGGTTGGACATATGGATGATTAAGATGCAGGAGTTCATTTCATCAGAGATTACCCATAGTATTCTTGAGCAGACTCCTGTGATCTTTGGCACGATCAAGGAGGGTATTCTTGAGATTCTAGATGATCGCTTTAGTGTTTTTTATTATAAGATGATGGTGATGGTAGGAGCCCGCTGTTTAACTTTCCACAAGTTTGGGGCAAGTAGGGCTCTGGAGTTCTTTGGGAAGAAGGACCCGATTGCAAGTTGGCGTTGGTTGGAAGACATATGGAATGCCTTCTGGTCTAGTTTTTGTCCTGAGGAGTCGAAGTTCAGACTAGCATCTGGTATTCTGAAAGACAGAGCTCGAGACTGATGGGAGGAGGTTGGACATGCCTTAAGAGGTGAGGCGATTGAGTCGTTGACATGGGGGATTTTGTGATGAGGTTTCAGGATAAGTTTGCACTTGTGATTAAGGTCCAACAGTTGGCGAGGGAGTTTCAGGACCTTCACCAGACTACTGAGATAATGGCAGACATCACTACTATGTTCCGTGAGAGAACGTTATTGGTTCCACAGTATGTGGTGGATGAGGAGAAGAAGAAGGTGAGGTACCATGAGATGTTGAGGAGAAATATCAGGCAGTTTATGAGTCGATCTAGTTGAAAGGCACTGGAGGATATGATAATGCGCGCCAGAGAGAGGGTGATTGACTTGGAAATGGAGAGGATGAGGAAACTGGATCAGGTTCAGGGTTTAGAGGGTTCGGGCAAGAGGCCAAAGTTATTTGATACAAGATCAATAGGCCAACAGGGTCGGGGCCATTGTGGTAAGTGCTACAAGATGCACAATGGAGCTTTCAGGGGTGGTGGTGGTTCTTGTTGCTATAAGTAAGGAAAGATTGGGCATTTTAGTCAGGATTTCACATCCACTACAGGTTACAGCTCCCACTACAACGACTTTGAAGATTACGAATTGCCGCCAGGGCAAGGTGGATGCTAATTGTTCTGGTTATTCTCAATCTTAGCTATTTTACGAAAAGTGAATTAATGCAATTCCATGAAATTACACTTTGTACCCTTGCTAAGACATTAGTTGAGCGTGTGTGGTTAACCGGCATACTAATTAGGTTCTAAGAAAAGGTGGAAAAGGGTGAATCATTGTTTGTCATAGTTCGATGGAGCGTGTGTGGTTAACCAGCACATCGAATAGGTGATTGTAACAATGAGGGCACCATGTACATTTGCATGGTTATTCACACCCGCTTTGTGATCCTCGGCATCCTAGTCACAAACTTAAGGGGCATATAGAGATTTAAACATGTCATTGAAAAGTTCAATGAATCTCAAAAAAATCTAAGAGTTTTTCAATACATTTAAAACTAAATCTTCTTTTCGTTTTTCATGGTGGAGAATTAGTGAATTGTCATTCACTTACCTTCAAGTTATTTGCATGTTAGATTACGGCATACCTCGTCTAATATGTAGATAATGTTGTTGGATCCTAGCCTAATTTCTCATTTAGGTGTTTAATTAGGGATTCATTTCTAATCAAACTTTGTTCTTTTTCCTTTTCAGATGTCAAACATGAACAACAACAATGCTTCTGGCTCGAGTTCCTCCAGCTCATTCTCACTCATGAAATTGTGTGGTAGGGTGATATTTGACGGAAACAATTTCAATGATTGGATCCGTAACATAAGAATGGTCACCCGTCATGAGGACAAAGAGTATGTCCTTGACAAGGAGCTGAAGGAGATCAACATGAACACTGCCACTCCCGAAGAGATCGCTGCCTTGATGCCCACGAGCGTGATGCCATGAAAGTCCATTGCATCATGCTAGCGACAATGACTTCCGAACTCCAAAATTCCTATGAGAAAATGTATTCCTATAAGATGCATCAAGACTTGTTGGACCGGTACCACCAAAGTGCGAGGCAAGAGAGGTATGAGATCATCACTTCGATGATCACTACCGGAATGGATATTGGAGAGTCCCTTACCGCTCATCTGCAAAAGATGTAGAGATATGTTGATCGTCTACTAAAGTTGAATGTTAACTTTGATGAAGAGATGGAAAATGACATCATCCTTCACTCCCTGCCTCCCTGCTACAACCAGTTCCGCATGACCTACCATATGAATAAGGAAGTGGTCACCTTGAGCAAGCTTCAAGGCTTGCTAAGGACTGCTGAGAGCAATCTCAAGGATAAGTCTGTTGCATCAACTCCCGCTCCAACCGATGCCCCTGTTTTGGCTATTAGGCAAGGGAAGGGTAAGAAGAGGAAGGCTCCCTCAAAGAGCCACCACAAGGGAAAATCCCAAGATGGTACCTCTTTTAGTGGAATCAAAGTTGGTTCTGCTAAACCCAACTCTAACCCAAAGGAGGCAGAGTATTACTACTGCTAAAAGATAGGGCATTGAAAGAGAAATTGCCTAGAATTTCTGTAGGCAATCAAGGATGGAAATATCAAGCCATCCTATGCAGGTATTTACACTATTAAATCTAATGATTCATCACATTCCATTTCTTGGGTACTTGATACAGGATGTGGTTTTCACATTTGTTCTGATTTGCAGGGCCCAAGAAGAGATAGGGATGTGGAGCATGGGAAGATAAATTTGATCATGGGGAACAGAAGATCATCGCCTGTTACCAAGATTGGAGTTTACTCTTTAATGCTCAGTAGTGGATTAGGATTAGATTTAAACAATTGTTGTTATTCACCAGATATAGCAAGAAACATCATTTCATTTCATGGTTTTTATAGACAAGTTTTTAGATATTTATTTGATAAGGAAAAAGGTTCTATTAATGCTTATCTTAATGGTGTCTTTTATTTTGAAGCATTGCCTTGTAATGGAATATAAGAAACTGTGATGGTTGTAGATAACTTAGGAAATGATGTTTTGTGTATTGATTCATCCAATGGTTTGGATAAAGCATGCTTGTGGCATTTTGTCTTGGACATGTCAACAAGAAACGCATAGCCCAACTCCAAAAGGATGGAGTGTTGGAGTCATTCTACCTTAGGGACAATGACGTGTGCGAGTCTTCTTTACTTGGAAAGATGACCAAGTCACCCTTCACTGACACTTGTGAAAGGGGTGAGGGTCTTTTGGATCTCATACACACCGATGTGTGTGGGCCCTTTAGATCAACCACAAGGGATGCAAGCTGCTTCTACGTGACTTTTACCGATGATTATAGCAGATATGGGTATATCTACTTAATCAAGCACAAGTCCGAAACCTTTGAAAAGTTCAAAGAGTTTAAACAAGAAGTGGAGAATCAATTGGGCATGAAAATCAAGATGCTTCGATCCGATCAAGGAGTAGAGTACCTAAGTCTTGAATTTCACAACTATATTAAGGAATGCAGAATCGTTTCGTAATTAACGCCACCTAGGACACTGCAGTTGAACGGTGTGGCTGAGAGGCGTAATCGAACCGTGTTGGATATGGTTCGTTCCATGATGAGTCGTGCTTCACTACCTATCTCATTCTGGGGTATGTCTTAGAGACTGCCGTCCATATCCTTAACTTAGTCCCTACGAAGAAGGTTGCCAAAACACCTCACAAAATGTGAACAGGGAAGGATCCCTCGTTGGCACATATCAAGGTTTGGGGTTGCGAGGATTTCGTAAGACGAGAGACTCACGACAAGCTCAAACCCCGTAGTGAACGGTGTATTTTCATCGCCTACTCGCATAAGTCCTTTGGATATCTCTACTATAGATCGAGTGACAATGTTGTCTTCGTTGCGAGGAAAGGGGTTTTCTTAGAGTGAGAACTCATAAGCCAAGGGGACAATGGGAGGCAAATCAATCTTGAAGAGATTCAAGAGTTGAGCAATAAATTAACCTCTAACATTGGCGCTCAACCCGAGGAGGAAACTCCGATTGAACCGATTTACGAGTCCTTACCTCTTAGACGTTCCGATAGAGTTAGGGTTCAACCCTAGTTTTATGGTTTTCATATTACTACCAAAGGGGATACATTCATTAGTGATAGTATACTAGTGAATCTAGACGAACCTAGCAGCTATAAGGAAGCCATGGCAGGCCTGGAGTCTGTGAAGTGGAAAGAGGTGATGGACAACGAGATTGAGTCCATGTATGACAACCAAGTTTGGAATTTGGTTAACCATGTGCCCAGATGTAAGACGGTCGGGTGTATGTGGATCCTCAAGAAGAAGACTGACATGGATGGGAATGTGCACACATATAAGGCGCGATTGGTCGCGAAGGGTTTCACTCAAACTCTTAGAGTTGACTATGATGAAACCTTCTCACCGGTTGCCAAGATAAAATCTATTAGGGTGATGTTGGTCGTTGTTGCATTTCATGATTATGAAATATGGCAGATGGATGTCAAAACCGCTTTCCTTATTGGGAAGTTGGCTGAGGATGTTTACATGGCTCAGCTAGAGGGTTTTGTCAATGCGAAGCATCCCAATAAAGTGTGCAAGCTTGAGAAGTCCATTTATGGACTTATGCAAGCGTCCCGCAGATGGAATCTTTGTTTCGACGAGAAAGTCAAAGAGTTTGGTTTTCTACGAAGTGAGGATGAATCATGTGTATATATCAAAGCCAATGGGAGTATAGTTAGCTTCCTCGTATTGTATGTCGATGACATACTACTCATAGGAAACGACATCCCGACACTACAGGAGGTTAAGTCCTGACTTGGGAAGTGCTTCGCTATGAAGGCCCTCGGAGAGGCTTCCTATATTTTTGGATACAGATAGTGAGAGACAGAAGTAAGAGACTAATAGGACTTAGTCAGAATACTTACTTGGACAAGGTACTAAAACGTTTTAGTATGGAGAATTCAAAGAAGGGGAAACTCAAAGTGCGAGTACTGAAGTCGAGATAGCAAAAATGAGTCGAGTACCATACACTTCCGCAGTTGGCTTGATATGTATGTTATGACTTGTACTCGCCCTGATGTGGCCTTCGCTTTGAGCATGGTCAACAAATATCAAGGGAACCCTGGCAAAGCGCATTAGATCGCAGTCAAAAACATTCTTAAGTACATTAGAAGGACCAAGGAATGGTTTCTAGTCCTCGGTGGGAGTGATGAATTAAAGGTGCAAGGGTATAGTGACTCCAGTTTTCAGACTGACAAGGAAAACTGTCGTTCGCAGTCGGGCTGGGTCTTTACTCTTATTGGAGGAGCAGTGACTTGGAAAAGTTCCAAGCAAGAGACCGTGGCTGATTCAACATGCGAATTAGAGTACATTGCAGCGAGCGAAGCATCAAAGGAGGCAATATGTAACACCCAAAGTTTTGAAGGCCAAGAAAGGAAAGAAAACCCTAATTTTAAGGGGAGACTCGGCGAGTCCAAGGAGGAATTCTGCGAGTCCGAGCGGGATCCGGGTCGAGGAGTAAGTGACCGACTCGGCGAGTCGGCCAAGGAGACTCGACGAGTCTGGTCTGTGCGAGGAAAACCCTAATTCCGGGAGTTGTATCCTATATAAAGGGTGTTATGTCCCTCCCTCAGCCTCCATATCATCCTAGAGAACCTGTAAACCCTAGATTTCGTGTGAGGTTCCATCATTTGAGAGAAATAGCTTTGGAGGAAGGAAATTTTGGAAAGGAACTTGAAGATCAAGAAGGTTGCTTCAAAGGAGAGGTGTATATCTGAGATCTACTTTAGTTTGTGTTCATCTTGGAGGTATTAAGCTTCCATTTTCCCTTCTTTGCATCTAGATCTTTTTTGTTATGAGATTTGGGGGTTTTATGGTTGTTTGAGACCCAATTCGAGTTTAGGGGCTTAGATATGTTGTTGCCACTTCAGATCTAGTGTTGGGATGGTCCAATATGTCATAAAGCATCAGAAGATGAGTAGTTGGTTGGTGAAGCCCTTTTGTCCTTAAACCAAACCCTAGTATGTTTTGAGCCTAGATCTCTTTAGTTATACGTAAATTTTGCAACTTTACGTGGGGATTGAGCTTTGGAAGTATGGATCTATGGTTTGGAGTCCCTGCATGACTCAAAAGTCCTCTGCATGTTTGAGATCTGAATGGACTCGGCGAGTCCTTTGAGTGGACTCGGCGAGTAGCATGAAGATTTGGAGGAACTCGACGAGTGGGATGAACAGCTCGTCGAGTCAGATGAAGTTGGGCAGGAACTCGGCGAGTTGGATGAACAACTCGGCGAGTCTGTTGAAGGTTGTCTTGGACTCTTCGAGTCTGTTCTTGGACTCGGCGAGTCAGGTCGCGAAACCCCAAACCCTTCGAGTTGAGACTCGAATCAGTGAGTCGAATGGAGACTCGGTGAGTTGGACAGGTCAGGACTCGGAAATTAGTAGACTCGGCGAGTCGAGTCGCAAAGAGAAGGACTCTGAACATATGAACTCGACGAGTCAATAGGGTGACTCGGCGAGTAGGGTTGACCTGGAAGGTTGAATTTGACCAGGACTTTGGCTTTGACCATAGTTGACTTGGTTGTCTTTCGGGGGTCAGTTAGACTCAGTGTTGCTTTGACATTGGTAGCTCGGGGAGCGAGTGGAGCAGGAGTTCAGAGAGTTGCCGGGCAGCAGCTAGTGGGTTCATCAGCCAGTTCAGCTAGTACAGGTGAGTTTCCCTTTGTATGAATGGGTCTACGACCACAATGCCGGCCCATGTAGTTACGAGTAGAAGACACGGGGGTTAGCCCTAGGCACAGTATGCTAGTATGATATTCGGGACGAGGTCCAATGATAGAGGGCAGGTGCCCAAGGAATGGTTTATGTGATAGTTTATACTTGTTGTCTGTGTGATACTTGTATGTGCCTGGTAGGGAGGTGAGTGTGGGCGAGGTCCTGTATCTCACCAATAGCAGAGTGTGGATGGTGTTCCACATCTCAATAGCAGCAGATCAGGGGCGAGGCCTAAGTTAGGGAAGGAGTGAGGATGGGCTGGGCCCGTACCTCACTATCAGAAGGAGTATGGACGGGGTTCCATGACTCATCAGTAGCAGGACAGGGGCGGGGCCCGGAGATAGGCGAGGCCTTAGGACAAGATCCGTTAGTATGTGTTTAGCTTATGAGTGTGATGTGATATGTTTATGTGCTATTATATGTTAGTGGGCAAGGCCCTGTGACAGGCGAGGCCTAAGTGAAACAGATCTGTATCCGAGCGGGGCCTGGAGCGGCGGGGCCGTTGTAACGGGCGAGGCCCAGAATAGCGGGTGTGGCCCAGTACGTGCAGTATGTGGTTATGCTTGGTATGTGGTAGGTTGGGGAACTCACTAAGCTTCGTGCTTACGGTTTTCAGTTTTGGTTTCAGGTACTTCCGGTAGCGGAGGGAAGAGCTCGGGGTGATCGCATGGCACACACCATAGATTAGACAGCCTAGGAATGTTTACTCTGATAACAAACATGTATTTTGGAAACTAATACTCTGTTTATGTTTTGAAATGAAGAATTTGCTTAAAGTAATGTTTTATTAAAAGAAATTTTTAGTCTTGAATTTTGGGACGTTACACAATATGGTTGAAGAACTTCATTGGAGATCTTGGAGTTGTGCCAGCCATAAAGGAGCCCATGGAAATTTTCTGTGATAATGAAGGAGCGGTTGCCTTGACCAAGGAACTGAGGGAACACGGTAGATCTCGACATATCGACATAAAATATCACTTTATTCGACATCGGGTGGAAGAAGGACACCTCGTAGTAAAAAGGCTATCGTCAGAGGATAACCTAACAGATCCGCTTACGAAGGGACTGAGCAGGGTTAAGCACTTGCAGCATGCTGGGAGCATCAGGCGGAAGGATAATATTAGTTTAGATTAGATAGTTTAGAAACATGTAATAGATAAACTATAATTAACATTTGATGATTAAATAAAAGAGTATTATTTATTAGTAATGTTACTGTCTTATTTTAATTCTTCACCTATTGTTTCAATTTGCATGTTTTGACTTCCTGAATAATAGGAATTATTTGAACCGTCCACAGTCGTTCATATGTTGGAGGTAGGTATGAATGAAGGTTGTCATGAATTGGTGTGTAGATTGTCTAAAATGTATTAGACATAGCAAAAGTTTGCTACAACGTTCATGAGTTCTTATGAGTTTGAATTGAGCATTGGAATAAACCCACACTTTATGGAATCACTTCATTGAATTTATCTCGAGTGATCGTAAGACGATAATATCATATGGTCTTAAAACCTAGATATATGGTTTATTGTTTGTTGGTTGGTTGTGCATTGATAATGCGTAAATGCATCAGTAACTTGATGTTATAAAATGCATTGTTGTGTATGATTTGATTAGTAAATAGTAAATGCATATAAGTTGAAGTTTATCTGTTCCTTTTATGCTAAGAGGGTAAAAGAGATATCAGGGCCCCTCGATGATTTGGTTTGACTTATGTGTCGGGCCCGGTCAGGACTAAATTGATGTGTTCAATTAAGTTCTATGTCAAACGAATCAGAGATTGAGAAATGAACTGTTGGACAATAAGTATGACTATGTTCCATGTAATTGTCCGCACGATATCTAGAATGGAGGACTATACGATCCCTTATCTAAAGGACAAGTTACTGATAAGTTCAGAGTTTGACAACATCTTTGAGAGCTATGATTGCTAATCGGATTGTGCTGACATTTGTAGTTACTAGACTTATCCAAGTGAGAGACTGTTGGATTAGTGTCTAAGCCCGTAACTATATTTGGTAAGTACTTGACCTGGTTGTGCATGGTCCTTTTGGGTTGCCTTCACCATAGCAACTTGACAAGGTAATTTATGGAGAGAGAGAGAAGATATTATGGTTTATTAATATATTATAAGAATAATATATTAAAAGAGAAATCATATTATTTAATTAATATTAGTCATAAATTAATTAGGAATTAATTTGGTGACTAAAAGAGATTAATTGAATAAAGGGGACTTAAACTGTCAAATGTGTGATAGTTGAATTTGGTGACTAAAAGTGAAATTATATTATTTAATTAATATTAGTCATAAATTAATTAGGAATTAATTTGGTGACTAAAAGAGATTAATTGAATAAAGGGGACTTAAACTGTCAAATGTGTTATAGTTGAATTTTGGGCTGGGAAACCTAATTGATTAAAAGGGTGAACGAAATTATGATTGGAGCCCATCATATTTTCGTCATGGCTTGTATTCCAGAAGGTTCCATGGGCTGCTTAAGGTTTAAGTTGTCCATTAGGGTTTTGACTGAAACCCTAGCTGCCCGCAGTATAAATAGGACCTTATGCATGCAATTTTCGGCCACTGGTTATCTAAGAACCCTAGAGCCGATTTTGTGTGCCTCCTCCCTCTATCAAATACTACCCTCTTGCTTGTTGGTTCTTGTAAGCCATTAGAGGAGTTACACTTGTGACTCTAAGCTCAAGGAAGAAGAAAGATCAAGAGTTCTTGAAGAAGTAATCATCTAGATCTCATTAGTTACATTAGTTTTGTAATATTTATGCTAGATCTAGGGTTATAAATCTTGGATGAATTGCATTTATAATAAAGAAACCTAGATCCAAGTATTAGGGTTTGCATGTGCACATAGGAAAGTTCTTTTGTGGACAACCCATCAATGGATACTTAGGAGAAGGGTAAGGTGACTGTGGATGATGTACCAGTGTTTCAAGAATATTTGGATGTGTTCCTGGATGACTTGCCTGGAGTGCCTCCAGAGAGGCAAGTGGAGTTTTGGATTAACTTGGTTCCCAGTGTTGCTCCGAAGCCAAAGAACCTTATCAATTACCGCCTCCGGAGATGCAGGAGTTGTCTACACAACTTCGGGAGCTATTAGACAAGGATTTTATTTGGTTGAGTAGTTCACCATGGGGAGCATCGATATTGTTTGTGAAGAAAAGGATGGGACGCATCAGATGTGTATCGATTTTCGATAGTTGAATAAGCTAAAGGTGAAGAACCATTATTCACTCCCGAGGATTGACAATTTGTTTGACTAGCTTCAGGGTGCATCTTGGTTTTCCAAGGTTGATCTGCGTTCGGGTTATCATCAGATGAGGGTCACAAAGGAGGATACATAGAATACGTGTAACGCCCGCATTTCCAGGCTAGGCATTTTCGTTGATGTAATAGTCTAGGTTAACCTTTGTAACCCATTTTGAAATAATAAGAGCGTATTATTTGTGTATTATGTGTTTCGTGCTTAATTGCTTAATTTTGTGATTTGATTAATTAAGAATAAAATAAGCGTCAAAATTAAAGTATGATATAAGCCCGATATCTTTGCATAAAGATGTAGTGGTCGAAACGAGGTTTCCGAATATATAAAGAATGCCGAAATCCGAGTTATAACGAAGAAGTTATGACCTGTCGAAGTTTCGCGACAGAATCGGCAACGCTGAATGACGTAAAAAGTGAAATTTACGTTAGTGCTATATTTAGCCTTAGTTATCTAAACAAAAGTCATAGAGTTCGTTAAACCGAGAGCGTGCATAAAAAGAACGCCCAAATCTGACTTCGTATGAGGAAGTTATGATTTTCTGAAGTTTCGACTTGGCTGTATGCAGCCCGAATACTCGATTTGAGATCGAGCGGTTTTTAGCCGAAACAATCTAAACGAGAATCGAAGATCTCGTTGTTAGTAGCGAAACGATCAAAAGTTAGGCGAGAACGGACGTCGGACGAAGAAGTAATGAATTTATAACGAAGTTTCCTGTCCGGGCCTACTAAAAATAATATAATAAAAATAAATTCAAAATTAGCCGACGGAGTCTAAACGAAAGTTGTAGAGCGTAGTCTCACCTACGCGTGGATATAAAGAACGTCGAAAACGGAGTTCGTATGAAGAAGATATGAATTTTTTAAGTTTATTAAATAATTAATATTTAAATTTAATTAATAAATCCGGTATTATCCGAAGGGGAGTCATCGGACTTATCCGAAGTACGCCCAGCGTATTGGCGTACGCCCAGCGTACAGCGAAGCATGACACGCCTCGTACTCGAGTTCTTCGGATGACGCATGCAGTGACGATTTCGGACGCGTACGCCCCGCGTAAGGCTGTACGCCCAGCGTACTGCGAGGCCTCAGCCTCCTATAAAAGGGATGCGAGGGTTCCGGGCATATTTGCTCATTTCCTCTCTTTTTCGTGCCGAAGCTCTGCGTGTAAACCCCCGAAGCCATCCCGACACCCCAGATCTCATATCCAAGTTAAGAAGGAAGTGTTACGCTCCCGAGATCCCGAGAAGTGCGATTCCCGAGCCGAAGCTCTGCCCGCGAGAAGTCCAGTTTTTGTGAAGATCTTCCAGATCTACCGAAGTATACTACTTCTGCAAGTCGTAGTGATGTCCGATCATCTTCTGATCAAGTGAGTGTGTTGTTACTTTCTTCTAACGCATAATTATGAAGTATTTTATATAAAATACATGTTATGTGTATATTTTGTTGTTATATGTGTGAATATATATATTCACTTTCTTCTATCTCATAGATCTGATTTATTCTCTATGAAATACGTGTTATGTGTGTGTGCCTCATCTGTTATGTGGAATATGTATTGAATGAGAATGCTATACAGGTTTTAAACTATGTATAAAAATATATATTTTTATCTACTAATATGTGGGGTAGAACATGGGTAGATAGTTGACGTGTGATAAACAGATGAGAGGCCTCAATGTTGTTTTTGATTCAGTCATCTAGCGGAGTTTAGATGACGACCACAGACTTTTCTAGACAGTCCCGTGGAACGCTAGCAGGTTCGCCACCTGTAGGAGTTAATGAACTTGGGTGTTCATTCGTTGTACTCCATCCCCCTCATGGTTGCCTTATTTGACTTATATTGCTGAGGAACCCCCGAAGCATGTGTTGTCGCCCCGATGAAATATTCTTAGACTAGGTCCCTTATGTTAGTTGTCTTAGGGACGTAAAGTGAGAATAACGTGAATGGGTAATTGGGTAATTATTGGTTGGTGGAATTAAATATAATTATTTATTGTGGGTTGAAAACCCTATATGATCACCAGGCTCCCAAGTCTGACCCACTCAGTTTTATTTGTATTACAGGAAGTGGCGCAAGGGCATAAGATGTATGAATCATCAATTTGTTTTGTTTACAAGTCTGTATATGTATATATTTGTTGAATGACTTGTAATGTTATCGTTTATGCTTTATGGTCTGTATCGGAACATGACATCCCGAGTTTTGATTATATAATGAAAATACATTTCTTTATGAAATGCTTTGGTAAATATTATTTTATCACGTTTTGTTTTTTGGGAACAAATTCCGCAACTCTTTCAAATCAAAAGGATTTACTCTGAAATTATTTTAAAAGCATAAATGAAAATCGGTCTTTTCTGGCCGAGATTTTGGGGATGTCACAATACGGCCTTCCGAACTCATTATGGTCATTACGAGTTTGTGGTTGTAATGCCCGTGTTTCTAGGCTATGCATTAATATTGATGTAATAGTCTACGTTAACCTTTGTAACTCATTTTGAAATAATAGAAATGTATTATTTGAGTATTATGTGTTTTATGCTTAATTGTGTGGCTTAAATGAATTAAGAATAAAAAATAAGCATAACAATAAAATATTAGATAAGCCTAGGGATGTGTATGAGGCGGTTTGGTTCGGTTATTGGTTAAAACCGAACCATAACCATTATGATTGGTTAATTTATTTTGGTAGCCATTGGGTATGGTTAATATTGGTTATGGTTAATGGTTTTTATCGGTTAACGAGTTCGGGTAATGGTTAATATTGGTTAACCATAATGTTCAAAATAATATAAACGACGAAAGTATATTTGCATAAAAAATGAAAATAGAATACCAAAAAGTCCTCGACGCCGATGTTTGTAACCTAACTTATAGTAATAGAATAAAATGTGTACCTTTAATAATTAGAGTGAGATAACATATAGTCACATTCAAAATAAAAAAATATTCAAAAAAAATATAAAACATTAAAAAAAATTTGATATTAATATTAAAATAAAGTCAAACATTTATACATGTTCAATACAATTAAATCAAAACTATAAAATAAAAGAGCCAAAAATTCATATTATGTTTTATTCTTAATATATCACAGAGTCAAGAAGAACCAAAAGCTTAACTTACCTAGAAGTCTTGATTATAAAGTCAAAAAATCCTACGAATATGACTATAAAGTCCAAACAATCTTTGATTAGGATTAACAGTGTGAGAAGCCTTCGATTATGATTATGAATATAAAGATTAAACTAATTGTGAATAATGTTTAAAAATTATAGAATTAGCCGATTAAGAATTACAATATTAATCAATAATCTAACTTAATGCGTGATTTAAAGATTGTGTGTGTCTGCATGATCAACCTTTGATGATTCGATTGCTTGTTCGTCTCCTGACAAGTAAGAATTAGTGGATTATATTTTCAAAATTTTAATGGATCTTAAGTAAGATTGATTATATTATTTTATATATAATCTATAATTTTTATATATTAAAATATAAAGTTAGTGTTTCGGTTAATAATGGCTCGGTTAACCTATAAAAACATAACCGAACCTTTAGTTATCGGTTAACAAAAATTAGAAACCGAACCAACGGTTTTTAAAATGGTTCGGTTATTATGGTTCGGTTATATCGGTTAATTTGGTTTTGGTTTGGTTTTTCGGTTATTATGCTCACCCCTAGATAAGCCCAATATCTATGAATGAAGTTGTAGTGGTCGTGGAAAGGGTTTCAGATATATAAAGAATGTTGAAATCCTAGTTATAACGAAGAAGTTATGACCTGTCGAAGTTTCGCGACAGAACCGACACGACACTGCGCGACGTAAATAGTGAATTTAAGATAGAGCGATATTTAGCCTTAGTAATTTAAATGAAAGTCATAGAATACGTTAAGCCGAGAGCGTCCATAAAAAGAACGTTTAAATCTGACTTTGTATGAGGAAGTTATGATTTTTCGAAGTTTCGACTTAGCGGTATGCAACCCAAAGTTCAAATTTGAGATCGAGTGATTTCTGGCCAAAACAAATTAAACGATAATCGAAGATCTCATCGATAGTAGTCCAACGGTTAAAAGACAGACAAAAACGGACGTCAGATAAAGAAGTTATGAATTTCTAACGGAGTTTTCCTGTCCCGGCCTACTAAAAATAATATAATAAAAATAAAGTTAAAATTAGCCGACGGAGTCTAAACGAGAGTTGTAGAACATAATCTCACCTACGTGTGGATATAAATAACGTCAAAAACGGAGCTCGTATGCGAAATATATGAATTCCTGAAGTTCGGGGCACAAACTTCCACCTGTGTCAGAGCTCACGACGTGAGCACAGTGTTCACGACGTGAGCAGGTGATGGACGTCTTCGAGGGCAAGTGGCCATGAAGAATGCAGTGACATATTCGAGCTCACGGAATGAGCATAAGTGGCTCACGACGTGAGCATAGAAATTCAGCTCCCTATAAATAGAAGTCGAGCCTAGCCGAATTGGTTGCTCAATTTCTCTCCTCTCACCCTTATTACCTCAATTTACGTGCAAGTTATACCCCCAAAGCCCCGGTATCATCCTGAGACCCAAATCAAGTCCCGAAGCTCCAAAGATCCCGATAAGAAAAGAGTTTCCGAGCCGAAGCTCTGCCCGCAAGAAGCCCGGTGTGTGAAGAGATCACAGTTTCATCGAAGAATACCACTTTAAGAGGCGTAGTGTTGTCCGAGCATCGTCTTATCAAGTGAGTGCATAGTCCCTTTCATATACATGATTTTAATACAAATATTGATGAATGTAATAGATATATGATATGAGTAAGTGTGTAGTTGTTTTCTGATAATACACATATATGAATTATACTCTATGAAATACGTGCTATGTGATTATATACTATTTGTTATATGGTATGAGTATCAAATGAATATGTTATACAGGTTTGAAGCTGTATATAAAAGAATATATTTTATCTACAAAAATGTTGGGTAGAACATGGGTATATAGTGATGTGTGATGAAATAAAAATGATGAGAGGCATCGATGTTGTTGTTAATCTAGTCATCTAGTGGAGTATGGATGACAACCACTGACTATTTCTAGACTGTCCAGTGGGAACGCTGGCAAGTTCATAACCTATAGGTGTTGTGAACGATTTGTTCACCGGTGTACTCTATCCCCCTCATGGTTGCCTTTAGGACATCTATTGTTCAGGAAACCCCTTTGCAGTAATGTCCATCCCGATGAAAATCCTAGATTAGGTCCCTGGTAATAGATGTTGTTTTAAGGACTTAAAGTGAGGATAACAGGAATGGGTAATCGGGTTATTGTTGGTTGGTGAAATTAAATATAATTATTTATTGTGGGTTAAAAACCCTATATGCTCACCAGGCTCCCAAGCCTAACCCACTCAGTTTTATTTGTATTACAGGTAGTGGCGCGAGAGCATAAGATGGATGAATCATCAAGTTATTTTGTTTATAAGCCAGTAGTTGTATATAACTATTGTAAGGCTTATAATGTGCCGTTTATGCTTTTGGTCTATATCGGAACATGAAATCCCGAGTTTTGTCATATATGAAAATACATTTCTTTAAGGAACGCTTTGATAAATTTTATTTATCATATTTTGTTTTAGGAACAAATTCTGCAACTCTTTTAAATCAAAGGATTACTCTGAAAATTATTTTAAAAGCATAAATCAAATCGGTCTTTTATTGCCGTGATTTTGGGGATGTCACAGTGGTGATGCCCTCCGGGCTTACCAATGCTCCAGCCGCATTTATGGATCTCATGAATCGCATATGCAGACCCATGTTGGAACGGTTTGTGATTGTGTTTATTAATGACATATTGGTCTATTCCAAGACCCAGGAGCTACATGAGGAGCATCTGAGGGAGGTATTGGAGACTTTGAGGAGGGAGAGATTGTATGTGATGTCTCCAAGTGTGAGTTCTGGTTGCACGAAGTGTAGTTTCTGAGGCACCTTATCAACCAGAACGGTATTCTGGTCGATCCGGCCAAGGTCGAGGCAGTGATGAGATGGGAGGTTCTAAAGTCTCCATCTGAGATTCAGAGTGTCCTTTATTTGGTTGGCTACCATCGGAGATTTATTCATGATTTCTCCAAGATAATGGTTCCTCTGACTCAGTTGATGAAGAAGATTGTCATGTTTCGTTGGGGGCATGATCAGTAGGCAACATTTGAGACTCTGAGGCAGCGATTATGTGAGGATCCGATTCTGACCCTACCTGAGGGTGTTGAGGATTTTGTGGTTTATTGTGATGCGTCAATCACATGTTTAGGTGCAATTCTGATGCAAATGAGTTGGGTTATTGGTTATCCTTCAAGGTAACTGAAGCCACATGAGGCGAAGTATCCTACACATGATTTGGAGCTGGGGGTTGTGGTGTTTGTCCTCAAGATTTGGCAACATTACCTCTATGGGGTCCGCTGTACTATTGTAATGCCTGGTTTCTGGTATGTATTTAAACTTATAATTTATTCATTTTTATAGAGAAACTTGACGAGTCGGAAGCCCCAGACTCGTCGAGTAGAGATGTTTTGGACCATGCGTTTTGGTGAACAACTCGACGAGTTGGGAGACCTCAACTCGACGAGTTGGCTGGGTAAATTGAAACTCTAATTCCATGTTTTTGCACCCTATTTTGTAACAACCGGTTATTTCGGGTCAATAAAAGTCAAATAAAGGTCACACTTGTTCAAAAAAAAGTCTAACAATTAAATTAAATCATGATATTTCATAGTATATACATGGTTTTTGGTATTTGGGAATCTAATTCCATACAAAAAACCAAAATCACTTCCTTTATGGAAGTGTTGACGGAAATCACTTCCTTTATGGAAGCTTTGACCGAAATCTCTTCATGGAGGAATGCTTTGACTGAAATCTCAAAGATATGGCCCATTAGGACCGAAAACGCCCCAAGAACCAAGCCATAGGACTGAAAACACTTTGTTTAAGGCCCAATAAGGCCGAAAACTCCTCATATATATAAGTGTATAACCGAAAAAATTCTTTATTTCTCACTTTCTAGACCGAAATCCTTCTCAATTTTTCTCTCAAAACTCATCCGTAAACTCCATATGTTCATAAGATTTGCCCAGATCATCACCCAATCTTCATATTTCACCCAAGAACACTAAGAACACCTTCATATCTTCAAGTAGTTTCCCAGAAAACCTTCATATCTTCAAACTTACTCAAGAACACTTTCAAATATTTCCAAAGATTATTGTAAGTATTTATTACATAGTCTAGTGTTGTCTAACACTTTAATTGATTATTTCACTAATATAATACAATATCATGTATAAATACTATTAGGATTATGATTACATACATGTGTTCTAACTCGAGGATTATCACAACCCAATCGTGCCCAACCAAGAACACACGCTCGAGGTGAGTTTATACCCCTACATTTTCACGATTTTTCATTCTCTTAAGGGGTGGGGGGAATACAAGTAAAACACAAGGAATCTTATGTTAATATCTAAACTATTTCAAATGTTGTTTTTACCAAAAATATATATTTATATATATATATATATATATATATATGTATATATATATATATATATATATGAATATATATATATAATTAAGATTCTACAGGCTTAGAATTGGTGATTCCGCCTTATTTACTGTTCCTTGTTTAGTTGTGGGCTTAGGGTAGAATCATTTATTCAGCTGTCTTTTCAATTTTAATTACATATGCCTTGTATGTGTATATATATATATATATATATATATATATATATATATATATATATATATATATATATATATAAGCATCAAAAATTATTTCAACACGTTAAACAGAAAGTATATTTTCGCAACTTATTTTATTACCGTTTGTACAAAAACGTCTAAATTTCATGGAATATCTTTATCACGGATTTACTATTATAAACATTCAAATTGATTAAAAATACAAAGATTTTCATTTCAACAGAACATACACGTTAAACTATAATTGGTTTTGTTTATGGAACATACATACTATTTTACCAAGTTTGAAATACAATACAGAAACAAACATATAAACTATAATAGGTATAGTTTATGAGACATATCATTTTACTAGTCAAGATACAATACATAAATACTTATATAAAAGTATAATTATTTACACTACGATTATACCATGAAAAGAGACATATATATAGTTTATTCATTACAAAATGGCATTTCAGTATTCTACATGTAACCTTCAATATAGCTTTGTGAGACACACTTCAACTACTTATCTAAGTACCAACGAAAGCCCTGAAATTATAATCAAAGTCTCCTGGAGGGAGAGCGTGACACTTGTGTATAGATCTATACGAGACTGACAATCCCGCACCTAAACTGTTAGCTACAGTTAGGCCGGTAGGCCTGGGGTGACAAATGTCGTACCGATTCTGAAGCCTGAAGAACGTCGTATTCAGACCATGTTAGGTCATCAAGCATGGTTATAATAACTCACAATTGGTTATTGAACAATATGATTAGTGTATGAATACGTAAACAACTTCACATAGTTTTATTAAATAATAAAACTACAATACAGTATTTTACAGTACAACTGGTGGATCCAGGCACATACATTCACAAAGTTTCATACAAGTACAACTATAATATACTATTTTCCAATACAGAGAAATTTACATTTCTGGAAACATATATTTTATGGTTTTATATGGATTAAAACTACATCATACTATTTCAGAGTACAACAACATTTACACGTTTTGGTCTTAGGGTATTAAGACTACAATTCATTTACAACAGAAAATATAGGATTTTCAGGGAGAAAACACTTACATTTTCAAGGAACAAATGACATATTTCTCATAAAAAATGCTTAGGAACTCACCAACTTAATTGTTGACACTCTTTTCAAAACCACTTGTATTCTCAGGGAATCAATAAACAGGTATCCATACAGGTTTTGAAAAGACGGAGCTTCATAGAGTCACGTCTCTTAGTTTTGCTATACATTTTGGTAACAAGTATACATTGATTTGAACACAAATGTAAAAACCATACATTATCAATATCATGGTTGTTGTACTTTGATTACTATTATTCAATTGTTTTGATACTGTACATGATGTCATCCACCCCCTAACATTTCCGTTGTTCCGCTTTGGGGGTGTGACATATTTAAACACCTTAAACCTTTCATGTTGGCCTCATTTCCTAGCCTCCACTGTCCTAACCCTAAATCTTGAAACCCTAAGGTATGTGTGAGAGTTTGCGAGCCATTTTGGGTGTTTTGGTGTGTGTTGAAGCCATTGGAAGAAGGAAAAACTTGAAGACTCAAGAAGGAGCTTATAGATCCAGAATCCTTGCCTCATCCACGACCCTTTTCTGGTATAAAGCTTGAACCTTGCCTTGTAGTTGTTTAGATCTACTTTTTGGGTTGTTTTGCTTGGTTTTGGCCCAAATATCATGTCCCTTGGGATTTGGACATCGCAAATGAGTTAACACTTCAGATCTAGGGTCTTGAGGGGTTTTCATGGCATAAATGTGCCAAATTTATGGCTATGGAAGTCCCATGCAACCTTTAGACCATTATTTTGGCCTTTTGGAGCTTCTAATTGCCATGCATGTAGAGAAACTAGAATTTTACGTGACCTTTCAGTCCCTAGAGTCCAGATCTATGACCTCATGGTCTATCTTGTAGTTTTGGTGGCTTTTGGATGAAGACTTTGGCATTTGTGGGTTAGGGTTTGAGCTTAATCTCATTAGGAAAGGTATTAATGGGTAAAGTTGGAAACTTTACCCTCCTATAGGCATTTCCAATCTAAGATCTGGAGTATAGGGTGTAGATTTGAAGAAAAAATGGCTTCAAGCATTAAGAAGAGTTAACAGACTGAAGAACACGACGAGTTCATGGAAGGAATCGACGAGTTGTATTGAGGAGTCCCGATTATGTTGAAAAGGAAGAACTCGACAAGTTAGAGGAAAACTCGACGATTTGCATCGCGATTTCACGATTCTGTGATTCATGGGAACTCAACGAGTTAAGTCAACTCAGAGCATTGACTTTGACTTGGACCAAACTTGACCCTTAAGGGGTTATGAGTATGAAAGGGTAATTAAGGAAGTCTGTTATGTGTAGGGGATTGAGTTGGGTTGATATCCAGAGTCGGGGACTATTCAGCTACTTCCAGTTTTCAAGGTGAGTTACCTTCCCGGTATGAGTGGGTCGAAGGAAACAATGCCGACCTACTAGTAGTTGTTTATGGTAGAGATGATTGTCTTTGTAATAACTATCTGGTATGCCACCACCTGTTGAGATTTAAGTGCCTATATGCTATGCTATTACGTGGTAGTGGTAAGGGTGAAGAAGACCCTGTAACCGGTCGAAAGAGACCGAAGGGGTAGGCTAGCACCCATATATGCTAGGCAGTAAGTGATTTATGTGCTTATATGCTAGGATATTATGTGGTAGTGATAGGGGTGAAATAGACCCTGTAACCAGTTGAAAGAGACCGAAGGGGTAGTCCAGCACCCAGATATGCTAGGCAGATACCAGTTGAAAGAGACCGAAGGGGTAGGACGACACCCTAATATGCTAGGCGGTTACCGGTTGAAAGAGACCGAAGGGGTAGGCTAACACCGTGATATGCTAGGCAATACTGGTGGAAAGAGACCGAACGCGTAGGCCAGCACCCGGATACGCTAGGCAGTATGTTTATTGTATAGTATGTGGTATCATGGGGGAACTCACTAAGCTTCGTGCTTATGGTTTTCAAATTTGGTTTCATGTACTTTTACTTCGAAAGGAAAGGAGCCGGCATGATCCCAACGCATCACACTATGATTTTCCGCACATGAGATCTTTAGGAGTTGTACTCTAATATTGTTTTCTTATGACATGTTTTTAATATTGGTTTTTATTATGACATGGGATGACACTATTGATGTTTTTAGACTACTGGTTTTTATAATTACTTAACTAAAAATGAAAATTTTGGTCATCAATTTTGGGATGTAACAAGTTGGTATTAGAGCCTTGGTTTGAGGGATTTAGACACACTTTCAGGGGTGTTTGGACTCAAATCGAGGGTTTGAGACATTTTTACAAGCAAAAATAATTTTTCTAAAATTTAAAATGAGGGTTTTAGATAAAGAACAAGGTGTGCGATGCATGCAATCGGTCGAGCTTAAGTAAGTTTTCCCCAAGATACCTATACATGTTAAAGTGTGAATATGTGAACTGCAAGCTAGATTACGGCTAAGGATCTAGGAAGGATGCCTTGTATGCCTACTGTATGTGCTTATTGAACTGCATGCTAGTACTGATTAGTCAGTGATATGATAGCCTGTTTAGGATATGCCTGGTTTTGGTTACTCAATGCTTGAATGCTGCTTGCTTTTTGCTTTTAGGAGTTCGAGTTATCTCTAATTAACTATTAAACGAATATTTTTAGTTAAATATTATGATGACTAAATAATTTCAGAAGGTTAGGTGTAGCCGTATTTCGCAGCTCTTGTTTGAGTCCAACCGTTATTGGGTACGACCTCTCATTCGAAGAATTATTTGGTCTTAGTAATATGTAATGGTATTTGCAAGCTAGTTAGGGAGAGATAGCAGGAACTTCTTATGCAGTTGATGGCGGAGAGTGGGACGGAGATTACCCTTGGGCAAGCCTAGGATGAGATTAGTCGATTGCGAATCATATACATGGATAGGAAGCGACTTTGGTAAGCCAAGGCAAACCAAGAAGAAAGTATAGATAGATGTGGAAGGTAATTTGGGCCCGTACTAATGAAAGCAGAGGATTCGTACTTGACTCTCGGAAAGATGCGGGACGAAGAATGGTAGAGTGTGAGACCTCTCGGTGTTCTGTATGACCCTAACGATTGTACGTTTTGTTTCAGAATGGTGGTGACGCTCCATGGAGCAGGGGGATTAGGATCAACGTCAGGTTTGGGTACGGGTTCCGAACCCGTTAATGATGGATTGCTCGATTTCATTGCATCTGAGATTACGAGAGGAATCCTTGACTCGACCCTAGTGTTATTTGGGTCGATCAAGGAGGGTATCATTGAGCTGATGGAGCATCGCCTTAGGGCATTCAGGAGTAACATGGCACCTATAACGACCATAAAATTTCAACCAATTTAAACTTTTCAAAAACAACCCGATTTCATAAAATTATTACAAAAAGGTTTTCAATACAATTATTTCAGAGTCTTCCCAGAATCACATCACAAAACATAATCATGAGGAGCGGTACGATCACGCCTTTGCCTTGCCACGGTCTCCTGAAGAACCTGAAAAACATTAAACCACAACTGTAAGCCCGAGAGCTTAGTAAGATATCCCCAAAATACCAACCACATATACCATACACGCATAACATGCCATATGATAACAGAACACAGAACAACCATGCACCTCGGGTCTATTGTGTGACTGATCCGCCGCACCGGCCTTCAGTCCACCTGGTCCGCCCTCCTATTCTAACCACATACATCGAGTCTACAGTGTGATTGGTCCGCCCGCACCGGGCCTTCAATCCACCTGGTCCACTCTTTGAGTCTACAGTATGACTGGCCCGCCCGCACTGGGCCTTCAGTCGGCCTGGTCCACTCTCCGAGCCTCGGCACGTCTGGTCCGCCCTCTTGGGGCCTACATCCTATCTGGACTGCTCGCTGGGCCTTCGGGATAACCGGTCTGCCCTGGGTAATCTTGGCCTACAGCACAAAGCAGGTCCCGCCTCAACCCAACCCCAGTCCAACAACCATGTGCACAAAAACATTCAATCATATAACATATCACATCCAATCAAACCGATCTAACATATCACATAGCGTAACATCTTCCTAACCAGGATACCGACCTAACCGGTCACTAGCATAGCATCATCCTATATACCAGGATACCGACCTTAACCATGTCTCTAACATATACTATCCTAACTACCAGGATGCAAACATAGCAAAGCAATAACATAACAACGATACCCAGATCACAATCCGATAAAGGGCATGCCTTGGTGCCGTAGACCCTGTTGATATAGTGAGGATAACTCACCTCGCAACTGCCGACTAAACAGATAAACCCAAGCTGCTCCGACCACTGATACGATCTCCAACACTTGCCAACACCAAAACTCTGAACTCAAAACAAAAGCCAACAATTACCAAAATGCCCCTGGAAATCAACTGGTCAACCCTTGGTCAAAGTCAAAGTCAAAGTCAAACCCTGACTGACTCTACTCGCCGAGTCAACCCGATGACTCGCCGAGTCCCCATGCACAGAACTTCCCCAATCCGCAACTCAACTCGTCGAGTCACCCTGAGACTCGCCGAGTCCAACAACTCTGAGTCCTTTCACACTCGACTCACCGAGTCATCCCTTGACTCATCGATTCACAGCTCAACCAGAAGAAAGGTTAGGACCTCACGACCAGACTCGCCGAGTGCAATGCCATCTGCAACCAACTCGCCGAGTTGTTCTTTCAACTGGTCGAGTTCCCAACCATATTCATCCAACTCGCCGAGTTCCAGCCTATCTTCAAGCAACTCGTCGAGTACACCCGTGTGACTCGCCGAGTACCTCTAGATCTGAATCCATACAGAAGCTTTCCAAGCCAGGCAGTTGATCCAAAACGTAGATCTACCCTTCTACAACCCATCCATCACGTACAGTGGCAAACTTTACGTGAATCCAAAGAGATCTAGGCATTAACACTCTAGGACTAGGGTTTGGGACAAGATGGCTTCACCAAACACTCAAGAACAGGGACTTTAATGCACTCTAGACCTTCTCCATTCCAGATCTGAGGTAGCAACCTCAGATCTAACCTTCAAACTCGAAATACCACAAACCAATCTTTCCACACATTCCAAAATGATGAATCTAGATGAATAACAGCCCAAGAAACGAAGTAATACCTCAAAAGGAAGCCCCAACAGAAGAGAAATCTGAATCTTAGCAAAGCCCCTTACTCAAAGCCTCCTAACTCTCCAAGATCTCCTCCAAAACCTCTTCTCCAAGGTTCAAATGCACTCAAATCCCTCACAATCGCGTCTTAGGGTTTTCTGGACTTCAAGAGAGGGTAAAGAGGCTGGGGGAAAGGTATAATGTCCTTTATATAGGGCTCATCCTCCGAAATTAGGGTTTTCTCCACACAGCACCAACTCTCCGAGTCCAGTCGCCGACTCGCTGAGTTGGCCACTCAACACGCGACCAGAATCGCGACCCTACTCGCCGAGTTCACCCATGGACTCGTCGAGTTCCTCTTTCACATTTACACATTGGACCCTGAACTTGCACTCTTCAACTCGGGATGTTACAGCACCTGGCCAATCAGGGACTCGTACACTCTCCTTCAAGGATTTCAGGGGATATGGAGCATCAGACTTCCGCGGGGTGAAAGACCCCATTGTGGCTTGGCGATGGATCGCAGACATTGAGTATGCACAGGTGGCGAGCTTCTTCCCTAAGAGGTCGAAGGTCAGATTTGTTGTTGGGTGTTTGAGGGAGCGAGATAGAGACTGGTGGGAGGTAGTCGGTGATACTTTGGGAGCACCAACCATTGAGGCCATGACCTGGTCGTACATTGTGTCCAGGTTTCAGGCGGAGTTTGTGCCAGCTGTGGAGGTTCAGCAGCTGGCCAGGGAGTTTTTGCATATGAGAAAGACTACAGAGATGGTGGCGGAGATTACCGCCAAGTTTAGAGAGAGGGCCTTGTTAGTGTGTAACGCCCGATTCCTGGTATGTATTTTAAATAAAATTTATTCATTTTTATATGAGAACTTGATGAGTTGGAGTCCCCAAACTCGTCGAGTAGGAATTATTTTGGGACACGGGTTAAGAAACCTACTCGACGAGTAGGGCTGCCATAGTGAAACCCTAATTTTCTAGGTTTTGCACCCTATTTAAACATCTTAACCTCCAAAGGATGGCCTCATTTGCAGCCTCCATCACCCCAAACCCTAGCCACGAAACCCTAATCCACTTTTGAGTGTTTTTGTGTCATTTTTGTGTGTTCTTTGTGAGGTTGATGAAGAGGATCTTTAAAGAAAGAGCAAGGACCTGAAGGAGGAGAGTAGATCCATAAGATAAGCTCCATTTCTGATTCAATAGAGGTAAAAAAACTCCTAACTTGTCCATTGTGTGCTTAGATCTCTTCATCTCCATTTTTGTTGAGTTTTTGGTCCAAGTAGCTTGGTCCTTGGGAAAGGGACGTCCCAAGTGATTTATCTTTCAGATCTGGGGTAGGGGTTTCATGTCACACCCCCACACCGAAACGGCGTAAACGTTTGGGGGCGGAGGACGTCATGTTAAGTATCACAACACAAGCATTATAGTAATCAAAGTACATCAACCATTGCATTAATAATGTAAAAGTTTTTACATAAGTGTTCAATTATTAGATATTTGACATCAAAAGTAAATACAGTAAAAGACAAAAGACACAACACGACACTAGGCTGTCTTCTCAAAAGCTCTGGGAGTGAACCTGTCTACTGGATTCTCTGAGAATACAAGTTATTTTGAAAGAGAGGATCAAAATTTAAGCTGGTGAGTTCATAAGTATTTTTGTTAAAAAAAATATACTCTCAGTTCTTTGGAAAAGTTCGCATGTTCCTCCAGAAAATCCTATACTTTCTGATGTGATAAAATGATAACCACAATAGTTCCTTCTACAATCACTTAGTTTATACTAGTTATATATAACCTAATATCGAACGGACAGTTAAATGTGTGAATCTGCCCTAAGCCCACAACCAAATAAGGAACAGGAAGTAAGGCGGAAGTCACACATTCCACTGCCTATCGGATATTATTTATATATAACTTTAATGTATAAACTAAGGAGTTATAAAATTAACCAGTAAAGGTCCTTTATGCTATACTAGTTTTAAGAAAGTGACTGATTATGTTCCAGAAAATTCTATATTTTGTACTTTACAACTGAAAAGTAGTTTTAATCCCATAAAACCGTTTTGTTTAAGTATTATTGTACATATAATAAAGTTTAACATAATTTTAATTATCCATAAAATTATAAGAAGAATGTTTTCCATTTTTGTTGGTGAAAAGTAGTTTTAATCCCATAAAAACGTTCTATGAAGTAGTTTTAAATCCCATAAAACCGTTATGTAAAGTAGTTTTAGTCCCATAAAACCGTTATGTTTTGTTTGTGGAAAGTGGTTAATATAGTAGTATGTCTTAAAAATAAACTACTGGTGAATAACTACCCTATTATTAAACTGGTTAATTAGGGTTAAAATGTGATAAAGTTGTAACCATGCTGATAGACTAGAATAAACACGGCGGCATTCTGGCGTCGAAACTGAATATGTGACATTTGTCACCCCTTGGCCTGCCGGCCAAACTGTAGCTAACAGCCGGTATGTGGGATTGTCGGTCCCGTATAGATCTATACACACAATGCCCGCTCTTCCTCCATGAGACTATGTTTACAAGAGTGTAACATAGCAACTATATTGCTATGTCCTAAGGACGTACCATCACATTTTGGTTGAAGTAAAGATCGAATTAAACCCTTTGCTTGACAAAGTAGTTTAAACCTCAAATACTTATATAGAAAATAGACTTCTCGTTTGTTTCATAAATTATACCTATTATAATTTGTATATTCTATCTGTTTAACATGATCTCTCATGAATGTACCCCTTTGCTCAACGTGATACAAAGTTAATGATACTGACTGAAGTAACCTTTTATATTCATATATGTATAATATATATATATATATATATATATATATATATATATATATATATATAATTAAGAAGGAAACGACCTTCGAACAAATAACACCACCTTAAGCCCACATCCAAACAAAGAAAAGGAAATAAGGCAATTCATTAGTCCTAAGCCCTTTAAGTCTTAATTATATACCTACACATATATAAACATGATTTTGACAATTTTAAGTTTAAAGGGTTATAAAAACATTTAAAAGAGTTTAACTGTATTCTAAAAAGAGTTTATGCGACTTTTAAAAGAGTTAACACGACCTTAAGTCATTATGGAAGTATTTGGTAATCCTTAAAACCATAAGGAAATATTTTGTGAGATTGATATCACATGCAATTATTAACACAATTAGATTGTGTTCAACTTGTATCCCCCCCTTAAAAGCATTTAAAACCATTTAAAAGGTAGATTATAGGGGGTATGAACTCACCTTATGTTGGTGAATCGATTGAAGATATGATATAGGATTATAAGTTTCACGAGTGAAGTCCCGAAGCACAAACGAGTCCAAAGGCGTTTTAGAAGCAAGTTTGGAGGCTGAAATGGAGTTTACAGCCAGGAACGAGTGTTCACGGCCCAAGAACACTTGAGTGTTCACGGACCAAACATGAAGGGTTCACGGCCCATGATGGGTTCACGACCCAGTGTTCTTGATGAATGAAGAACACCTGAAGATCCTAAGCAAGTTTCTAAGAAGATTCAAAGGTTTCTGGGCGGGTGTTCGTCGTGTTCTTCGAGTTAACTAGTGAAATTAACGGGTTTCAGCCTAATATAAGAAGATTGAAGGATGTTTTTGAAATGATAACAAGATCAAGAAATGATACCTGTTAGATCCTATGAAGAACTTGTGATTATCATGTGAATATGATGAGGAAGGATGAGTTTTGCATGTTCTTAAGGAGAGAGGATGTTCTTGGTTGATGATACTTGAGAGAAAACCTTGATGTCTACTCTTAGAAGAAGTAGAAGTGAAGAAATAATGGCTAAAAATCATATATATGGCATGAGTTCACGGTCCGAAGAGTTCACGGCCATGAACCCTCGTTTGCGGTTGTGAACCTCTTTGCGCTCGTGAACCTCACGGTCTAAGGGTTTATGGTTCGGATGAAGTCCTCGGTTCGGATGGGTTGCGAAGGTTCCCGGTTTCAACATGTTTCACTTTTTATACAACATCACTTTTGGTACAAGGTTTATACCTTTAAAACCCATTAATCTAACCATATGAGTTAATAAAAGAAATGAGTTTAACCTTTACATGATATGTTTGACTTTTACAAGAATAAAATTCTCGAGTTGTCACATCATCCCCCCCCCCTCGTTAAAGTGAATTCCGTCCCGAAATTAAGTCTAAGGTATATAAATGGACTTAAAGGAAAAGATGTCAATACTTATGTTTCTGATTATTGTCACACGCCCAATTGAATTTGGGTCCTCGCTATGCACTTAAGCGGACCCTCACTATCGGGATAGGGATTTGATTAGACCTAACGACTTCGTTGTCTAGGATTTCTACGGATTCTTCAAAAAAGTTGAGGTTCTCGTTTACCTCGATCTAATCGAGTGGGATAACAAGAGTCTCGTCGAACAAACACTTTTTCAAGTTAAAGACGTGCAAAGTAGGGTGTATGTTAATGAATTCTCAAGGTAATCGGGGTTTATAAGCTATTGGATCAAATCTAGTAAGAATCAAGAATGGTCTTATGTACCTTGGATTTAGTATTCCATGCTTTTCGAAGTGTATCATGCCCTTCTAGGGTGAGGCCTTCACATGACGTGGTCACCAACCTGGAATTCCAAGAGTTTTCTTCTATTGAAGGCGTAGCTTTTCTGTCTAACTCTGGGAGCTTCATGTCGCTCCTGGATTTGTACTCTCTTCTTGGTAGTTTCTTGGATGATTTCCGGACCAGCGAAGGTGCTGTCTGGAAATTGGACCTCTAGCTAGTTGTGTGTCACCTACCTTAGTCCAAATGCAGAGAGGATTTGCACTTGCGACTATAGAAGGTTTCGAATGGAGCAACTTTAAATGCTAGTATGGTAAAGGACTCAACTAGTTGGTAAATAGGTATCCCATGATTTACCAAAGTCGATCACATATGCTCTCAACATGACTTCTAATGCTTGAATCGTTCTCTCATTCTGCCTGTCGGTTTGTGGATGGTAGGTTATGCTAATGACTAGCCTAGTTTTCAAAGATTTCCGAAGTGACTGACTGAACTAGGAGATGATTCTACTATCTCGAACGAAGATAACACATATTGGGACACCGTGCAGTTTAACTAATCTCTCGGACACACGTTCTAGTTAGCTTCTCTATTTCGCATGTTTCTTTCAATTTGAAGGAAGTGTGCGGACTTGGTTAATCTGTCGATGATCACCCTAAATGGTATCAAGCCCACCTGTTGCCTTGGGTAACTTGATTATGAAACCCATTGCAATCCACTACCACTTCCACTCAGGTATCTTTGATTGTTGTAGTAAGCCTATGGACTTTTGCTCTGAAGTTCATGATAAGACACATTCTTGGCTCATCCACCACCACCTCGTGTATACAAGTCGTATATAATTTAGATTTACAAAACGTTCAGATGGGTTGCTCTTCCCCAAGTCCACAACCAGACAAGGAACAGGAGATAGGGCAGAATCACACATCCTAAATCTTGTTGAGTCTAAATTATATACCACTCTTACGTATACCCTTAGTAGCGATAGATTAACCTCATGGGTTCTTAGTCTCTATTCTCAAACTTGATTTACGGTACAAGTGGTCTTCCTATGAGATCTATTGGATATTCTATGGGTGGTTACTGACTTCTGAGGCTTCTTTGGTGCTTTTCGCTTAGAGTTTCCTATCTACTGAGTAGGCTAGAAGGGCATGGTACCCCTCGCATGGGTACTTCCAAAGTTTTGAAGTGAGAGATGATATAAGGATTCGCATTAGGTTTTTTGTTATAGATTAAAAGAATTTGGTTTGACGGTTGATTAACGAAAAAGTTCTTTTACACAACATATGAATTTTTGCATGGTGAGGACCAAACCAAACCATGTCGACTGACGATATCGAAACTCCTTGATGTGATAAATATTAAGTCGATTTGGAAGAAGTGACTACTAGGACGATGAACTATCCTATGTACATATGCTTTCAGCGCTTTCGGTTTCATTTAGTTATCATTACTGCGAACCTTTTTTGTATCGAAATTAACAAGTACTAACTAAGCGAGGGTTCTGATAATTTGAAATAATGAACTTTCGTGAAATGATCCCTACTAGGTCTCTCTATAACCGCTTGGTTGATACAAGTCATGTATAATTAAGATCGGAAAGACAGTTGACTGAGTGACCCTGCCCTAAATCCACAATCAAACAAGGAACATGAAATGAGGCGGGATCACTCACTATAAGTCTAAAAATCTTAATTATAAATGACCCTAATGGATACACTAAGCCATCATATCTTACCTGCTAGGGTTCTCAGTTTTATACGTGTGTTGTGATTTGGTTCGAACGAGAGAGTAAGTATGATTAACTATTGGGGTTTGGAAGTGTACCAAAATTATAGCAGGGTTCTTTGATGCTTCCCCATGCTCTGGGGTCAAACAACCCCTGCTCCCCCATCATTCCTCTCGGTTGGACAGTCCCTCTTGAAATGTCCTATTTCACCACATAGATGACATAATGGACTAACTCTGACATTAGTGGTTGAACTGATGAACTCGATCGGAGTCCTACAAATGCGGGCGGTGTTCCCCTTCATGTTGCATCTATTGCAATGCAGCACTCGACAAACTCCATAATGATGGTAGCTTTACTTGCTGCAATGTGGGAGGTTTCCTAAATACGGTGTGGTCGGTGTTGGGATAACATGGCTGATAGGGATAGTGACTGCCCCAGTTTGTTGCCCTTTGGTAGGTCCTTGAGTTGAACAGCTCCCTTTCTCATTCACGAAATTTCGTTTCATGATATTAGGTTTGAGGTCTAGAGTATCTTTACAAGTAGGCACTCGTTGCTGAAATTGGTTATCACCACGATCGGGATTGTCGATAACATTTTCACTTACATTTGCGTTGTTAGCATTAAGATGGGCATGACAGCTACTACGGCTACTGTGACTGCAGCTTGAAACGTAGTCGCATCTATCTGAAGGATTGATGTTTTGCTGGTGGGTTGGTTACGTTTCTTCGGAGGCATGATTGTGTTACACGAAGAGAAACGAGCTCATGAGCCACGATGGTTGTCTCTTGAAATATTCTGATTATATATATATATATATATATATATATATATATATATATATATATATATATATATATATATATATATATATATATATATATATATATATATATCATGAGCCACGATGGTTGTCTCTTGAAATATTCTGATTATATATAAATATATATACACACATTATAAAATTTTCATTTTGTTATATGGTTCTCAATGTTTCGACCTACATCGATGCAGTCCTAGTAAAGAGCAGAAGTATGTTTCTATAATGGTTATAAGTCGAGTTCCACCCGAACTAAGTTACCTTCGATTGGAGGATATCATTTTTCAACTTTCGAAAAGATTTGAAAACAATTCATAACAAAGTCTACATGGAATAGACTCATGAATTTTTAGAAATAAACACTCTCAATTGAGATTTCATGATCCGATTTACTGTTATTAGTCATGACGGGAAAAGACGATAAGCTTAATACCTAATGTGAGTAATGTAAACACTAACTAACTAGGTTGCATCAATTTATTAGTTATTAATGTGACGTAAAAGGCACCTAACCACTTCGCATGCAACACACGTGGTTTCCCTCTGTTCTCTATTCTAATCTGGGCGGTAACGGTTTGTTCTCTCCTGGTATCCATATGGTGTACTTCTCCTCCATAGGTATATTGAATTCATGTGCTGTCTTACTTCCAATTCTGACAATGATCCCCATTACTTCATAATGAAAAGTTTGAATCTTGGAACTTCATGCGAACCTCTTATCGGTGTCCTTAATAGGGTAAAGGCACTTGGTGATTTCTATAGTTTCTTTACTCTTTATCTATTTCTTTCTCGGAATCTTCCTAATGAAACTCTATTAGATCCTCGTTGACTCTTCTATTGGTTGTTGGAGTGGCTACATTTATCTAATAGGTTTATACGAGAATGGGAATATCTAAAGAATTTATGAGATTACTAAAAATTAATTTTTTATGAAGGTGATCCTTTTCGGTCTTTCTATAATTACATAGTGTGTACAGATTATATATAATCCAGATCAAATAGACCTTCGAATAAGTGATCCTACTCTAAAACCACAACCAAACAAGGAACTGGAAGTAGAGTGAAAATCACTTATTCTAAGTCTATAAAATCTCAGCTATATATAACCTTAACGTATACACTTAGTAATTATAGACCTACTAGAAAAGGTCTTTTAAAATTTTCCAAAAGTTTATTTATGGTACCTAAAATACTCATATAGTATTTTAATTATATGATTGATTCTTGGACTTCTTGATATATGAAGCTCTACCTGATAACTCTAATTTGTCCCAAAACAAAGCATATCTCACAGACTACTACATAGCTAAAATCCTAGGCTTTCCTAAGATTTACTCCATCCATATTAAACCAAAACTCAATCATAGTAGGTTGCCTTATGCATTCAAAATTATACACAGAACATGATTAAATAGACTTTTCAATAACATAATCTATCCTAAGACCACAACCAGACAAGGAACAAGAAATAAGGCCAAATCTATCATTCTGAGGCTATAATACCCTAACCGTATACAATTTTGAAAGCATACATGTAGCAAGTGTGACGCCTCGATTATCGAATACCAATTTATGGTTATAAATTCTAATGAATTCAAGATCTACTTGACGAATTGGTTGCGTGAATCGTCGAGTAGCAGTGGGTTTGGGTGTGTTTAAGTGACCAACTCGCCGAGTCGGAAGAATGACTCAACGAGTTGGAGCTGGAGGGTGAAACCCTAATTTCGGGGGTTTGACACCCTATTTAAGGGATCATTAGCCTCCCTTAGCTCCTTTGCAGCCACTTGAGAGTCTAGAAACCCTAATTCGTGTGTGTGCTCCATATTAGTGTAAATTTCAAGCTTGAAAAGAAGACCTTGATGCAAGAAGCTTGAAGATCAAGAAGTTGGAGACAAGAACGTTTGTGGGTCTGAAGTCTATCTCAGCTAGCTTCATTTGAGGTATCAATTCATGATCTTGGCCTCATTCATTTCTAGATCTCTTTGGATGAAATTAGGGCTTCTTGGCTTGGTTATGAAGCTATTCTTGGGTATGAGCTCAGATCTGAAGTTGTAACTTCAAATCTGAACTCTCCTTCATTTGTAAGTCCGTAAAGCTATCAACATTGGCAAGTATGAACCTCTCCTTAAGTGTAAAACCCCATTTCAAGCTTGGTTTTGGCATTTTGGGTCATTAGAGCCTTGCATGCATGTAAAGTTTGCAACTTTACGTGATAAGCATGCCTTGGGAAGTTGGATCTACAGTATGGAGCCTTAGCATGGCTTAAAAAGCATATGTATGGATGAAGGACTGAAGGGACTCGGCGAGTCGGATGGTAGACTCGGCGAGTCATATGAAGATGGTCATGAACTCGACGGGTTGGATGAACAACTCGGTGAGTCCGATGAAGATTGCCTTGGGCTCAGCGAGTGGCATGGTGACTCGGCGAGTTGGCAAGTTATGCAAGGAACTCAGTGAGTAGCTGAGGGTACTTGAAGATTTGAGGTCAACATGGACTGTTGACCTTGATAGTTGACTTTGACTTTGACCAAGGGTTGACCGTTTTGACTTTTGAGGATAATTTGTAAGCGGGTATTTACGAATTGGATCTTTGGTGGTTATAGGTGTTGGAGTTTGGGGCGGTGTTTCGGGAGCGTGATTTCGTAGTCCAGTCCGACATTGCAAGGTGAGTTATCCTCACTATATCAACAGGGTCTAAGGAACCAAGGCCGACCCTTTCTCATATTGTATACTTGTATTTGTTTGATATGCTTATTGATATGTTAGATAGGCATCCTTGTAATTAGGACGGTACTATGTTTAGTGACCTGGTTTAGGTCGGTATCTTGATATATAGGATGATGCTATGTTAGTGACCTGGTTTAGGTTGGTATCCTGGTATATAGGATGATGCTATGTTAGTGACCGGTTAGGTCGGTATCCTGGTTAGGATGTTGCTATGTAATATGATATGCTAGATCGGTTTGTTATTCTATAGACTGCTATGTGATTATCTATTATATGTGCACATGGTTGTTTGTTTGGGGGTTGGGTTGAGGCGGGTCCTGCTTCGTGCTATAGGCCAACATACCCAGGACGAACCAGATAGACTTTAGGCCCAGGAGGGCACCTAGTCAGGCCGAAGGCCCGGCGAGCAGTCCGGATAGGCTGAAGGCCCCAAGAGGGTGGTCCAGATGTGCCGAGGCTCGGAGAGTAGGCCAGATAGACTGAAGGCCCGGTGCGGGCGGTCCAGTCATACTGTAGACCCAGAGAGTGGACCTGGTGGACTGAAGGCCTGGTGTGGGTGGACCTGTCACACTGTAGACTCGAGATGCATGGTTGTTCTGTATTTGTTGATATGATATGATTATGGTTACATGAGTTTGGTATTTTAGGGGTAACTCACTAAGCTTTCGGGCTTACAGTTTCAGTTTATTGTTTCAGGTTCAGCGAATGGTCGCGGGTAGGCGAAGGTGTGATCGTACACTTCCTCGATTGATGATTATGATTTCTGAGAACTCAGATGTATAAACTATTTTGAAAACAAATTGTAATAATCGAATGGTTTCAAATGATTTAAAAAGTTTTAAATTGGCTCGAATTTTGTGGGTGTTACAAGTTGGTATCAGAGCCTTGGTTTGGGTAATTTGGAGGAACATTCGTGTGAATCCAGTCTCAAATCAAGGAAAGATTTTTCAAAATGATTTTTTAATGGTTTTCAAAATAAGTAAAAGAGGATGCGAAAACAATCAGCTGGAGCCAGTAAGTAGACCCCAAAATACCATACGGTTATTTGATATTGTGATATGTTAGAACAGAATGCTACTACTAGGCTAGGGATCTTCAGGAATTGCATGATAGAATTGCCTGATTACATGATGCCTGTTAGCCTAGGGTTTTTTGTATATGAGATTGACATCATTACTGTAGTTACGTGTGTATGTATCACAACTATATATAATTAAGATCTTATAGCTTAATAATGTTTGATATGGCCTTATGTTCTGTTCTTATTGATTGGGGCTTAGGGTAGGATGGTATATTCGAAAGTCTCTAGGGTCCAACGTTATGTATGGCTAGCATACATTAGTGCTGCAGGGGTTGGTGGAAGTTTCATGGATGGGTGGGTAGTGAGAGGCCGGGAGGCCAACTATAAGATATTTAACATTCCTCTAGGAGTGAGGATTTATCGCTCGTTATGTATATGTATATTGTAGGTTGTTGTGGTGATACTTGAGACAAATATGGGTAGTTCTGGAAGGTAGTATGGGCCCATACTACTGAAAGCACATGACCCATACGCATAGCAAGGAAGTCACAACCCCTAGGGTTTAGTTGGAAGTTGGTTCCCTTTTATGGTATAGATTATTCGAGATGTTTTGAGATCGGATCCGGATCAGGATCGAGAACTGGCAGATAGGCCAGCATTGTCAGAGGATCGTGTCAAGGAGATCATCTGGGAGAAAGTGATCGAGATCATTCAGTGATAGATTTCGGAGATGTCGAGTCTATTTAGACCGCCATGGTTAAGTATTTCGACGAGCGTTATGCAGCCATTGCCAAGACGGTTGTCGCGACAGCTTAAACAGTTGTAACGACGACAAGGGGAGGAGTTGGTCGAGCTTCCCAGTTCTGAGACATATTCTGATGAGCAGAGGGCTGCAGTTATTTGGGATCGGAAAGATGATCTGTACTTGTTATATTTCCGCGGGTTGAGCGGGAGAGGCTAGCACATGGGTTTCTAGATTTGAAGCTTGGGGGTTATGTGCGAGGCAGGAATATGGGCCGCAGGAACTTTGGAAAGGAGTGACGATTATGTTCAGTTGGGGGTTTTGCAGCTAGAAGTGGAATGGTTAATTGATGGATTGGACCATCGTTTTATAGGGAAAGGATTGCGCCATCTCAGTTTTCAGAGCTCGAAGGAGTGAGCAGGCTTGTGACCCCAGGATCATGTCGAATTCCAGCTCGGGTTCAGTTGGTTGCAGGAATAGGCAACATTATTTCAGCGCCGGTGAGCATAGGACGGTCGACGTGGCATAAGTATTTGTGAGGTCTGGTTTGCCTTGGATCTCTTGTATCTAACGAAAAGGATTGATTGTGCGATCTATTGCACTTTTGGGATCGTAGACTATGTCTTGGGAGTAGTTTGTAGCCTGGTTTAGGGCAAAGGTTATTTCAGCTGCTGCAGTTTAGCTGTGGACGTTTGAGCTGGTAAGTGAGTCAGGGTGCGAACCCTGAAGAGAATGATTTTTTAGATCTTGAGAGCGGGAAGCTTGTTTGGAACACCTTTGTAAAAGGGGTATTATGTGGGAGGCCTGCGGATAGGGTCCCACAGAAGGGTTATTTAGCATGGTCAGGATTCAATGGTTAGCAACCGTTAGTGATTGACAAACTAAAGAGCAAATGGAAGGGGTTCGTTGTCGAGGTATTAGTTGGAGAATTTATCTTTTGGTCTTCAGGACATGAGTGTGGGGTCGTTCAAGCATTTGTAGCTGACGGTTTCACTGGGATTCAAGAAGATTTCATCTGGTTCTTAGAAGTATGTGATCAATTGGGACTAGCTAGCAATGGAGTACTGGTGGGAAGGAGTTGGTTGTCATTAGATCAATCGTTGGGAAGAGAGAAGTATTGAGAATCCTCCAATTTTCATGTGTTATGAAGGCTTAGTCGAATCTAAGTGGGGGGGCATTACCCCGAGATGTGGGAGTGGAAGAGGTTTTGTAACGGGGATAAGTTTCACAACTCGGCAGGGAGAATGGAGGCCCTAGTGACTACTGGTTTGAGGGTTGTGTTGATTGGGGGTTCGACAAAACTCCCCAGCATAATAACACGTCTTCTGGGTGCTTGATAGCAGAAGTTAGGGAAGCAGGTTGGATTTCTAGTAAGTGATTGAGTTCATTCGAGTATCCGGTCGAGGGACCGCACGACTCTGAGTGTTTTGTTAGCTTCCAGGGCTCAGTAGTGCATTCAGCACGAAAGTGCGAGTGATTTAGCATATGTGGTGGACACGCAGGTTAGGGAACAGACCACGGATTTTTGAGAGGGTGGACGATCGACATGAGGCCTAGGCTTACGCTGGGGATATATTCCATAGAGTAGATCCGGAGTTCGAAGCCCAAGTGGGTGAGAACAGGATGCATGGGAGAGAGCATCAGGAGGGGGTCAAGGAAGGTGCTCAACAGTTTAGAGCGACCCGGATAGACTGAAGGCTAGTGGGGTGATGCGACCTTTACTTGGCTCGGTTGATATTGTTCACTTGGATTCTCGGCTGCCTCTACAAGATCACAAAGAAAGAAGGCCGTCAGCTGCTTTCTGGGAGGATCTCCCGAAAGAACGTTCTGACGGTCAAGTTAGAGAGTGTTTAGGATCTTTGGGTGTGCACTCTTACAGAGTCCAGAGAGCTTACCTCGTAGGTCTGAGAGCGTATCCTTTTATACCTAGCTCCCTTGCTTGATCCGTACCAGAAAAGATCGCTTTTTGGGGAGACAGGATCATGGGCGCTGATTGGAGGCTCATGCGCCTTCAACCGTTAGGGCGCTCTTATTGGTTCTGACGGTAATGGCCTGATCCTCCTGCTTGTCTCCTGACCGCATCTTTTGTCTTGGAGCTGGGAGCATCCCTTGGCGGGCGTGAGCCTTTCGCATGTGCATTCCGCTCCGGGGGGCGCCAGCAGACGCTAAGCCTGCTGGGCTGGGCCCGGTTGGTGTGCCCGGCTCGTGCTTCTGCCGTGCTGCCCTATGCACGTCCTCATGGGGCGTACCAGTCAGAACGAAGGCTTGGAGAACGGTCCAGACAGGCTGAAGGTCTAGAGAGGCGGTCCATACATGCTGAAGGTTCTGAGAGTGGTCCAGATAGACTGAAGTCCTGGTAGGGTGGTCCAATCATGCTGAAGACTTTGTATATGTTTGTAGATCTATGTTCGGGTATTGAGTGGGCTGCTATGCTATAGCAATCAATAGGTCTGTTCCAAGTATTGAATATGTTGCTGGAGTAGGTTGAGGACTCCAGTGTATTTTGGTTGATTAGAAGTTGTTAATTAGTGGTTGGACGGAGTTCAGAGGATCTTGGTGATCTCATCAGTTCGGAGTGTCTCTGCGGTTTCATCTTCTTGGATCGGGTAATACTCCAGTTAGGGACTGAGAGTGGATCTGAATGGGTATTCAACAGTTTTGGGAAGGTTTGGGATTAGAATATCCTGTCATTCAGGTTCTTGGAACCGGGTTAGATATTTCTATGGCAGATGGATAGGGTTGAGGCGGTCCTGCTCTATACAGTAGGCCAAGATACCCGGTGCAGGCCGACTGTTAGTCGTAGGCATGAAGGCTCGAAGGGAGCGGTAGGGTTGAGGCGGTAGGCCAACAAACCCTGAGAACTTTGACTCGATAGTTGAATTAATTAGACATGTTGGTATTCTAACCTAAAGGGGTGATATGGGTTAGATATGAGTGTCGTGCTGGTTGGCCGGTAGTGGTAGGTATGTTGATGATCGTTTGAGTTATTGTGATGTGTCTTGGGATTCATATGTGGTAGTAGTTTTTGTATCGTTATGTTGTTCAATGATGAGAGGAGCGTCGATTAGGCCCTTCGAGTGGCAGAGGAAAGTGGACATCTGCAGGGTCAGAGTGTTGGGCAACTGAAGTGACAAAAGTAGTGTCGATCGGTTATCGGGAGCATTCCAGTCATGAGCTGAGGGTCGGGGAGGGCATACCAGACTCATGTTGTGGGCTCATAGGCAATCCAGACCTATGTTGAGGACCACGTAAGGGTATTCCAGTCATAGGGTGTGGGCATAGAGATTGTGTTGGTTATGTCTGTTGTAGGAGCTCGTTTGGGTTAGATGTATTGTTGAAGATTCGGGGTAGTTGCATTCGGTTGTGACGAATCTGAGGATGGTGGATGAGACGCAAGGATAGATCCTTGGATCTCCGATTATGAGTAGACCCGAGTTATGTTCATGGAGGTATTCAAAACTAGAGTATTCCATCATGAGGATGACCGGACCATATGATGTACTGGATTTGATATGTTTGGTATTCCAACCTGAGGGTTGATTGGGCCAAACATGTGAGGGATACGAGGCTATTCCCTCCTAGGGATGATTGGAGTCGTTGTAGGCTCGCCTAGTATTCCAGCCTGAGGCTGTTTGGGCCAGGAATGAGTGTTTGTATTCATTAGTGGATTGATTATGTATGATATTCTGAGAGCTGAAGGATGCATTATCGTGTCAGCAAAGAGGGTTCGCTCCAGGAAAAGGGAAAGTTAGCTTTCCGATACTTTGGATCATCAGGATTTTGTCAAGTTGGCAAAGTGGCATGAAGGATAAACCTTATGAAAAGGTTCAATTGGGATTCACATCACCTTTGACGATTCACACTTGCAAAAGTGCGTCATGGATCAGGAGGCGGTGGTATCGTTGGATGACATTCAGGTCGGTGAGCGCCTGGATTATATGGAGAGGCATGTGGCCATTCTAGAGAGAGGGGTGAAGGTTCTGCAGGACAAGGAGGTACCTTTGTTAAGGGTACAGTGGGAGCACTAAAGATGGTCCGAGTGGACATGGGAGCCGGAGGCAGAGTGCGGGAGCACTATCCGAGGATGTTCACCACAGCAGACTTCAAGGACGAAGTCTAGTTCAAGTGGGGGAGAATTGTAACGCCTCAATTCTCGAATATCAATTTATGGTTATAAATTCTCATGAATTCAAGATCTACTCGACGATTTGGTTGCATGACTCGTCGAGTAGCAACGGGTTTGGGTAACGTGTTTAAGTGACCAACTCGCCGAGTCGGAAGAGTGACTCAGCGAGTTGTAGCTGGAGGGTGAAACCCTAATTTCCGGGGTTTGGCACACTATTTAAGGGATCATTAGCCTCCCTTATCTCCTTTGCAGCCACTTGAGAGTCCAGAAACCCTAATTCATGTGTATGCTCCATATTAGTGTAAATTTCAAGCTTGGAAAGAAGACCTCGATGCAAGAAGCTTGAAGATCAAGAAGTTGGAGGCAAGAATGTTTGTGGGTCTGAATTCTATCTCAGCTAGCTTCATTTGAGGTATCAATTCATGATCTTGTCCTCATTCCTTTCTATATCTCTTTGGATGAAATTAGGGCTTCTTGGCTTGGTTATGAAGCTATTCTTGGGTATGAGATCAGATTTGAAGTTGTAGCTTCAAATCTGAACTCTCCTTGATTTGTAAGTCCATAAAGCTATCAACATTGGCAAGTATCAATCCTTCCTTAAGTGTAAAACCCCATTTCAAGCTTGGTTTTCGCATTTTTGGTCATTAGAGCCTTGCATGCACGTAAAGTTTGCAACTTTACGTGATAAACATGCCTTGGGAAGTTGGATCTGCAGTATGGAGCCTTAGCATGGCTTAAAAAGCATATGTATGGATGAAGGACTGAAGGGACTCGGCGAGTCGCATGGTAGACTCGGCGAGTCATATGAAGATGGTCATGAACTCGACGGGTTGGATGAACAACTCGGTGAGTCCGATGAAGATTGCCTTGGGCTCGGCGAGTGGCATGGTGACTTGGCGAGTTGGCAAGTTATGCAAGGAACTCGGCGAGTAGCTGAGGGTACTTGAAGATTTGAGGTCAACATGGACTGTTGACCTTGATAGTTGACTTTGACTTTGACTTTGACCAAGGGTTGACCGTTTTGACTTTTGCGGATAATTGGTAAGCGGGTATTTATGAATTGGATCTTTGGTGGTAATAGGTGTTGGAGTTTGGGGCGGTGTTTCGGGTGCGTGATTTCGTAGTCCAGTCCGTCATTGCAAGGTGAGTTATCCTGACTATATCAACAGGGTCTAAGGAACCAAGGCCGACCCTTTCTCAGATTGTATACTTGTATTTGTTTGATATGCTTATTGATGTGTTAGATAGGCATCCTGGTAATTAGGACGGTACTATGTTTACTGACCTGGTTTAGGTCGGTATCCTGGTATATAGGATGATGCTATGTTAATGACCTAGTTTAGGTTGGTATCCTGGTATATAGGATGATGCTATGTTAGTGACCGGTTAGGTCAGTATCCTAGTTAGGATGTTTCTATGCTATATGATCTTCTAGATCAGTTTGTTTGTCTATGGACTGTTATGTGATTATCTGTTATATGTGCACATGGTTGTTTGATTGGGGGTTGGGTTGAGGCGGGTCCTGCTTCGTGTTGTAGGCCAACATACCCAGGGCGGACCGGATAGACTACAGGCCTAGGAGGGCACCTAGTCAGGCCGAAGGCCCGGCGAGCAGTCCGGATAGGCTGAAGGCTCCAAGAGGGTGGTCCAAATGTGCCGAGGCTCGGAGAGTAGGCCAGATAGATTGAAGGCCCGGTGCGGGCGGTCCAGTTATACTGTAGACTCAGAGAGCGGACCAGGTGGACTGAAGGCCCGGTGCAGGTGGAGTAGTCACACTGTAGACTCGAGATGCATGGTTGTTCCGTATTTGTTGATATGATATGATTATGGTTACATGAGGTTGCTATTTTGGGGGTAAATCACTAAGCTTTCGGGTTTACAGTTTCAGTTTATTGTTTCAGGTTCAGCGCATGCCCGCGGGTAGACGAAGGCGTGATCGTACACTTCCTCGATTGACGATTATGATTTCTGGGAACTCTGATGTATAAAATATTTCGAAAACAAATTGTAATAATCAAATGGTTCAAATGATTTGAAAGTTTGAAATTGGCTCGAATTTTGTGGGTATTATAGCAAGATTCATACGACTATCATAACTCAAATATCAGTATAACATGGCTAACATATATGGGAACTACTTACTTGGCTTGGTCGATCACACGCATTGCACTCTCCTCTTTTCCAGTTCCTTAGTTTGAGTCCTGACACACCCGAGTGTGTGCCCAAATCCCTCAATCCAAGGCTCTAATACCAACTTGTAACGACATAATTTTCAAAAGGAATTTTTCATTTTTAATTAACCAAATCATTTCCATACATATGAAATATCAATGACAACTTTTATCAAAAAAATCTATAATATCAACATTTTATTTTAAATATCAAAGTGTCCCATCAAAACAAATGCCAAAGAGTGCATACCGCGCCATCAAGCCTTGCCCTTGCCCTTGGGCTCAGATGTACCTAAACGAACCCACAAACGGTAAGCTGATGCTTAGTAAGTTCCCAGAGCATACCCTACACAATCCACATAATCACCTAATCATATAAGCTATAAAAGCTATATAAATCACATAAGCCATGCATACAACATATAGGGATGTCGTGGAAACCCTCCAGGGTCTTACTCCGGGTGCCTCGAGAACCCCCCGAGGTCTTAGCCCAAGGATGCTCTGGAAACCCTCCAGGGTCTTACTTTGGGTACCTCGGGAACCCCCCATAGGTCTTAGCCCAAGGATGCCCTGGAACCCCTCTAGGGTCTTACTCTGGGTGCCTCGGGAACCCCCGAGGTCTTAGCCCAAATGCCTCGAGAATCCCCCAAGGTCTTTCATGCAAGTATCTCAAATTACTAGCATACCACATATCCCCTAACCAACCAGTATATCACATAACAATTAATTGGCCGACCTTGGTGCCTTAGACCCGATGGTAGGGTGAGGAGTATCACCTCTGTTTGCTAAATTCAAAAGCTATTCTCCGAACAATCTGTAACCACCCGTGCTGAACAATAATACCACTACCCAAGATTAGGACTGAACACAATCCAGTTGAAGTAACCAAATATCAAGTCCCTTCACAATGGCCCAAAAAGTCTTCCTTTGCTAATGGGCCGAAAATCCATATCCAAAATCACTAATGGGCCTCATGGCCCAATAAAGCCTAATCATAGTATCCATCGTCCAAAACAGCTATACTGGCCCATTAACTCAAAGCGTGACCAGGCCCAATGACTAATTAAGGTCCAAAAGCTTATAAGCCCAAAACAAGTCTGAGCCCATCTGAGGTGCATACGCCTTGCGTACCACCTTGGTACGTGCAGTGTGCTGAGTCCTTGAGTTGTACGCTTGGCATACTCTAACTTACGCCCAACGTACAAATAGATTAAGAACTTTCTTCCATTAAGTGTTGTGCTAACGTCCAATATCATATTTGAGCTCATTAAGACGTACTAGGGCATAAAGTTGGCAACTTTATGCCCTTGCATGATATATGGGACTTAAAAACTTCACTCTTCACATTAGGACTTCATATAAAGATTCAAACTCATGCATTGAGTCTAGATATTCTTCAAGCTAGCACCCTTATGCATCTAGCATGCTCACAAACTTCAGATCTAGCCATTTCAGCCTCTAGAGTTGTTTAACTCTCAAGAGTATGTCCAAAAGCAACTAAAGGGACAAAATAGAAAACCCTAGCTAGATCTAATGAATAAGATGGCATGATCAAAGCTTTATACCTCCAGAATTTCTTCAAGATTAACTAGATGCAGATTCTTGAAGCCCAATGCCACTCCAAGCTTGCTTAAGCTTAAAAACACTCTCACAAAGTATCTCTGGTGTAGAAGGGCGAAATAAGACTAGGGAGGCTGACTAGGGTTTAGTCCAAGAGGCTTAAGGGTGTTTAAATAGGTGTCAAGTCAGAGAATTAAGGTTTTGGCCCTCTTTCGCGTACACCCCGCATACCTATGTGTACGCCCTACGTACGCGGCCACCTTCCACGATCATGTATCCTTAGTACGCTAAGCATACTCCTGGAGTATGCCCCCGCGTACTAAGGGACCTTTTATGCTATCTTTTCCTTTTCAGGGGTCTGAAGAGTGATACCTGAATTAGAGTGTTACAGACCTCATGGCAAGATGCAGCCGTTAGACATTCCCGTTTAGGAATGGGAAGAGATTACCATGGATTTCATCACAAAGTTACCACGGACAACGCACGAAGTGGATTTGATATAGGTCATCGTGGATCGATTGACCAAGAGAGCACATTTCATTCCGATTCAGGAGATTATATCTGCGGAGAAGTTGTCCAATATCTACATCAGGGAGGTTGTGGCGCGACATGGAGTGTTGGTTTCAGTGGTTTCGGACAGGGATGTCTGGTTTACTTCCAGGTTTTGGAAGAGGTTTCATGAGGAGCTGGTTACTCGTTTACATTTCAACATGACTTTCCACCCCCAAACTGATGGACAAAGTGAGCGGACTATCCAAACCATGGAGAATATGCTTCGGGAATGTGTATTGGATTTTGGTGGGAGTTGGGATACGTATCTCTATTTGGCGGAGTTATCTTATAACAACAGTTATCACGCCAACATTGATCGACCTCCGTTTAAGATGCTCTTTGGGAGGAAGTGCAAGACCCCGATATTTTGGGGTGAGGTCGATCAGCAAGTTATAGGGAGTACTGAGGCGGTACTCAAGACTACCGAGTTGATTCAACAGGTTTGGGGTAGACTTCAAACAACTCATAGTCGGTAGAAGAGCTATGCCGACAAGCGTTGATCAGTTCTAGAGTTCCAGGTTGGGGATATGGTTCTCCTGAAGGTGTCGCCTTGGAAAGGTGTCATCCGATTCAGGAAGAGGGGCAAGTTGGGCCCCGGGTATACTGGTCCTTTCAGGGTTTTGGCTCGGGTGGGCAGGGTTGCTTATCGCTTTGTGATGTTATTAAATTGATTACTATCTTTCTCTTTTAAACAAAACTCCATAATTTTTGGTACTCTATGATCTAGTTCCACAAAGCAATATTTTAAAGTAATTTACAACATACTCAAACTGAATTTTCTATTTTCTGTATAAATTGAGATAATTTTTTTTGTATAAAATCAAATGATTTTAACAACCTTATTAAAACTACCATTGCGATGAACCACCGCCCACTCCTCAATCTCTACCGCGTTTCATGAGAATTGATGTTCACACCTCCACACATGTGTATATCTTTCTTTGCCTCTAAAGACTTGTTGTTTTATCCCCTTTCGTATCACTTATATTTTTTTCTTACCCCTGGTCATCGATACTTTTAGATTTCTCATAAACATTTTTTATTTTGTGATGATGAGAATTGTTGCACGTTTGAACTAAACCCTAAGTTTTGCGTTGATTATCTCATTCCTTCTATCATGATCTAATTCAACAATTGTCAATGTAATCGTAACAATGTTAAATAAGTTGAAGCAAAATTATCATACAAGAGATAATTTGTTTTTGTCATATCTTTCTGGTACACGGAAAACATACTTCTCATTCTCTATTCTTGTTCTCTGATTTTTCCGAGTCTTATCCAATTGAAAATTTCTAAGTGCTTTTACTCGTAAATTTCTAATAGGAAAAATCATACAAAACCACTGTATGTAGTGTGTAAACTTTAAAAATAAGGGAAAAATGCTGAAAAATCCAACAATTTATCTACAAACATTCAGAAAAACTCTTACATTTTGTTTATATGCAAAAAAAACCTTTATATTTTTCATTTACTTTTCAGATTTATCTAAATAATCATTTTTTAAGAAGTTAGCCGTTTTTTGTGTCCTGACATTTATTGTGTTGTTTTTAAGTTGACATTGAAAAAACATAAGCGATATCACCTATTTTTGTTTGTGTTATTGGTCGTTGAGTAAATTGTATAGTTCTCACATTTTACTTTAGACAAGGCACAACATTACTTACTTTTTTTTTTTTCATATTAACCTAAAATCGACAAAGATAAATGTTATATTACAAAACCACAGATAATTAAAAATGTAAAATTTTTTCAAAATATAAATAAAATATAAGGAATATTTCTTAATGTTAATACATAAATGGCTGTGCTTTTTTTATTTTAGTCTAACAATAAATTGTTTTTTTTACATAATGCAAGCTTTTAATGTATATCTTCTTCCAGCTCACAGAACGTTTTCAAAAACAAACAAAACCAAGAGTAAGTACATGATTATTCAAAGTCAAAAGCCTTAAATTTAAACATATATTTTAATAGCTGTGAGATAAACTAAAAAAAATCAAACATGTTAGTGTAATGTTCTGTAGAGAAAAGATATCGACATAATTATTTAATTGTTTCCGACTTAAAAATTTTAAGGTATCGTTATACATATTCAAATAACGAATCATTTTATTTTTTAATTATTATAACTAAGAAGGATAATGATTTAAAAAAGTAATATATTTTTTGATTTGTATAATTTGGCCATAGAGTATTTTTTTGTTCATAATTATCCCTTCAACTTGTTTAAACTGTATATTTCAAGTCTTTATGACCGGTTACTCCAAGTAACTTTTTCATATGATCTCATATTTTAACGATCTTTATATTCACGCTTTTTTATTTTACTCTACTACAACTTTCTTTTAGATTACGTCCGTTAAAAAATAATACATTTTCACTTACAGTCTTTATATGAACGTGTCCTTTATGAATGTATGCATGAATATTTTTTTATTAGCAGTCCAATGAATCGTGAATAATGTGTGGATATAAAGATCGTAAGTAAAAAATATATTACTTTAGATTACTCAAGTTATTAACGTTAAAAAGTAATATATTTTTACTTATGATTTTATAAAAAAACGTTCATACATACATTCATAAAGAACGCATGAATTTGAAGATCATAAGTAAAAATACATTACTTTTTAATTTGAGTAATCTAAACTAAAGTTAAAATACATTACTTTTTAATTTGAGTAATCTAAACGAAAGTTGTAGTGGACTCAAATACGAACGTGCGAATATAAAGATCGTTATAATCGAATATTGTATAAAAAAATTACGACGTTCAGAACACAAGACCTAAGCCAAATCACAAGACCTAAGCAACTAAGCAGCCGAGGCAGCTGGGGCCATAAACATCAACAACCCCAAACACCTCATTAATGATTATCTCACGTACGATGTCATGAGAAAAACTTAAAAAATCAGTCATAAATACTGAATGTAAACAAAAAATCAGTCATATATATATATATATATATATATATATATATATAAAGACTAAATGTGTATAAAGTAAAAAATATATTACTCTATTAAGTCATTTTTCTATGCTTATCTGGAATAGTCGGTCAAAAAGACTGAATGTGTACAGTTTAAATGAGTTGAAGGGGTAAACACGAACAAAAAATATTAGTGACCAAATGTGTACAAATCGAAAAGTATAATATCATTTTAATTCATTATCCCAATTAGCAAATGATGTTATCAACTTCTATATCTAAATCTTTTATTTATAATTCGATGTTTTTTTCTTTTGAGGTAAAGAAATGTAATCACTTATTTAGTCAATTACATGAGTTGCCCTTGTGGTTCGATCCAATCTGCATACTTCATCCCTATAAAGAAATTTTAATTCAGATCAATTTGATTTTGTTTCAATTTTTGTCCCCAACATATATGAAATATTTGTTTTGCGTTGACTATTATACACCCACATAATACTAACCTCCCTGGCCATGTATCTATTCATCGTTGCTTTGTGTCTTCTTCTTCAACCCACCACATTGACGTCACTTCCATGCAACTGTCACCCCACCATCTTGATGTAAGAGAGAGAAACATAGGGATGTGGTGATTCAAGGGTCATTGAAGGTGATTTCAAGGATCTATAACTTGATGACGAACACATCACAGCTGATCAATGAAATGAAATTTGTTTGCATGTTCTCAAAGCTTTGAAAGAAATCATTAGGGATCGAGAAGTAGTACTATAAACAAATAAATCATCAATTTATAAGCTTATGGTCTAATTATGATTTTCTTATGTTGATCCCTCCATGTAGATTTCTCTCCATTCGAATAGGCTAAAAGCGTTCTAATTGGTCCTAACTAGGGAGGTAAGTAGCATCCTTTATATGTCTAACCTTAGATATTTTTTTATATGAATATTATACACACATGCTTATATGTTATGACTAGACGAATTCTCACGCGTTGCGCGACGCAGGTTAAAAATATATTGTTAGAATATTGAAAAATATATATTTATAATGGTTATTTAATTGACATTAACTTTAACATAATATTTTTACAGTAACTTGTGTGTGTGTGTGTGTGTGTATATATATATATATATATATATATATATATATATATATATATATATAAAATCTCAACTATTTTGACAATAATATTCATTGAAAATCAACTCACCTTCCTCATTAATATAATTAAATATAATTATCTATTTAGTATTATTTTTAACAATTGTTATGATTGATTGATTTATATTTTTACTTATGCAATTATTTTGTAATTTCATTAATGATGTTCATTTAAAATACAATTATTTGTAGCTAACGTTGTGCAATTTATAATTTGATGTAATTATCATTTAAAATTATTGTTCGTTAATTTTAAACCACTTATTATTATTAATAAGTTAAAGAAGACTTTTAAGAAACACTTAATATTATTATTCAAATATGAAACATATACTAAATAACAAAGTGATAAGATTAACAATTTGCATTTCAAAAGAGACTTGCATGGATAATATGACATATCCATGATTTTTTAATTTGATTTTATTATTTATAACTATTGTTCGTTAAATTTAAAACCACTTATTATTATTAATAAGGGAAAGAAAACTTTTAAAAAACGCTTATTATTATACTTAAAATGTTAAACATATACTAAAATATAAAGTGATAAGATAAACAATTTGCATTTTAAAAGAGACTTACATGGATAATATGGATAATATGACATATCTATGATTTTTAATTAACTTTTGCTTTGAAGCAACACAAAATATATACATATATACAATATTTAATTAAATATTATATACATAACATTCCATAACATATGATCAATAACACTAAACTAATCTAATTTACATTAAAATTTCAACCACAACATAAAATGATTGTCCTAAAAGAATACCTAAAGCAAGAAAAAAAAAAGAATTAGTATATAACAAATTTACAAATTAAAAACTTTAACATAATAACATGGCTCGAAAATTGGTCCAAAGCCCTGAAACCAACACAAAAACCTTTAAACATATGTTCTTTATGAATTTTGTATGTGATTGGTATTTGTGTGTCTACTCAAAGAGATTCACCTTTTATAATAGACAATCCATTAGCTATAAAATAATAATTATTACATTTAGTTTATGTAAAATTATAATTAATTTGAATAATAGATAAAATAACGATTATTAAAATGAAATCATTTAATGGTCTCTACTCATGTTTTACGTGTGTATAATATTAATTATATTTGTCAACTATTTTAATTTATTACTATTGTAATTTATTAATTTTAAAAAAAATTGACGGTGTTTTGATTTCATCATGATGATTATTTAAATTATCAACAATTGTTTGTAATCTAACAGAGTTTATTTTCTAAGTTTATATTATTTTTAACTATTATTATTATAAATTAATTTAAAAACAACTTAATTGAATTTTAGTTATTATAAAATATAGTTTTTAGACACCTTTTAGTTAATTTGATTAATAGATTTGGGTTCTTTTATATTTATTATATTTAATGTTTTCCTTTTAACTATGTTAAAAAACTATATATTGAAATTTTTTTAACATAACTTGATATTTTACTTTAGGTTTAAATTTTACACTAAATTTTTAATCTTATTTGATATATTAATGTTCATTATTTATTTAACAATATATTGAAGTTAACAAATTAAATATATGATATTGATAAGTCATGAAGTCTTCCATTTATGATAATGTTTATAACTGAAAACATATTTAAGTTAATAAATTAAGTATATTATATGGAAATATGAAGAGTTAGAAGTTTCAAATGAATGTGGTGAAAGAAAAAATGTTTTCTTTATAATATAGTATGATATGATATAATATGATGATTCATAATAGTAAGACTTGTTTTGATCTATAAATAATTAACGCACATGCCAACAATATTTTGTTTTATTGAATATAAAGCAAATTACACAAATGGTAATTATGTTTTGGATAGTTTGTGTGTTTGGTACCTTACTTTTTTTTTTAAACTCGGGTCATACCTATAGTTTGGTTTTATTTTTCGTTTAGTCCATAGTAGAGATGAAATGATGATTATCTCTATCTTCTTAACTTTTTTAACCATTTCTATTAGTGGTTTTATATTTCAGTAATATTAAATTAAATAGGGCCCACATCCCATCCTCGCCCTTTCATCCTTTCAATGTTAAAGATTAGATGCAACTCCGACCCCTTCATCAATGATCATCATCCACCACTAACCATGACCATCGACTATCCAGTTGCAAAATTAAACACAAAAGTAAAACAAAAACCAAAATTAAACACTTATTTTATCCTTAACCTAAAAATAAAAATCAACACTGACTTCTTCCTTATCAGTGTAAATTCCAACACAAAACACACATACACACACACACACACACACACACACATATATATATATATATATATATATATATATGAAAAAAGAACCGAAAAACCATGGAAAAATAAATCTTTGAAAATCTAAAATAATTATTCTCTTCTTGTAATATTCATAAAATATATGAAAAAATTAAATTTTTAAAACTAATCCACAAATCATCATTGTTTACAATTTAGTTTTCAAAACATATTTAACATCAGAGTTTTCCCAAAATCATAAATCAAAACAGGAGGAGGTGCACGATCACGCATTCACCTTCTCGCGATCATTTGAGGTACTTGAAACATAACCCAAAATTGTAAGCCAACGCTTAGTGAGCTTTTCCCACTAAGCCAAATGAGTCAACCCAACCAAGTCAACTCAAAAAGTTGACCCATACGAGTATGCAGGGCGTACCCTGGAGGTACGCTTAGCGTACACGAAGCCTCGCATTGACCATGATCGGGGTGGTTGACCGAGTACGCAGGGCGTACTCCTACTTATGTGGAGCGTAACCTCGTAACCTCAAAACTTCATTAAGTGCTTAATGGCTTAAGCACTCAAGCCCATACTTAGATCCACGGTCCAAAAGCACCCTATAGTCATAAAGTTTCCAACTTTATGACTTCCCACGCCTAATAAGAGCTTAACACAAGATCTTAATCTATTAAGACCTCCTACAAGATGCATGGAGCTAAACTAACTAAAGGGACTTTATTTTTATGGCTAAGGACCCCTCCTAGGGTCTGAAAGGACAACTCAAAACGTCCAGAACATACCATGCTCAAGATGAGACTTTTGGGACCAAAAATATGACATAAAACCCTCATAAATAGATCTACAAGATTAAGAGATAAAGGTGCAAGCATTATACCTTGAAAAGCTTGCAAATGAATGATGAATCCCATATCTAAGGTACTTCTTTCTCCAAGTTGAGCTTGATCTTCTTCCTTCATCTTCAAATCACACAAACACTCTTTTATGCTTGAAATGTCCTCACAAGGTGCTTCTAGGGTTTCAAATCACGAAGAGAGGGTAGAGGCTGGTTAGGTGAAGAGAAATGAGGCCAATAAGATGCTTAAATACCACCCAAACCCTAAAAATATAGGGTTTCCATATTTCTATAGTACGCCCCGCGTACATGAGTGTACACCTAGCATACACACATGTATGCTTAGCATACTTCTCCTACCCCAAAATTATGAGAATGTCACCAGGGCTTCAAGGCACATTCTCTTGGACTTTAAGGACCAAAATGTAATATAATAAACTTAAAGGGATATATTAAGAAGTACCTGAACATCGGGATGTTACAATTCTCCCCCACTCGAACTAGACTTCGTCCTCGATGTATGCTACGGTGAACAAATCTAGATAATTCTCTCGTATCTCAACCTCCGGCTCCCAAGTCCACTCGGACCCCCTCCGGAGTTGCCACCATACCTTTACCAAAGGTACTTCCATGCTACGTAAAACCTTCACCTTCCTTTCCAGGATATCCACCGGCCTCTTAACATAGTTTAGCCGCTCATCTACCTGAATATCATCCAAGGAAATCACTGTATCCTCATCCAATACTCACTTTCATAGCTTCGAAACATGGAAATTGGAAAGTGTTGTGAATCTGACTGAGCTCCTCAGGAAGATCCAATCTGTAAGAAACCTTGCCAACCCTGACAATCACCCGAAAAGGCCCAATATATCGGGCCCCCAACTTTCCTCTCTTGTTGAAATGTATCACACCCTTCAAGGGTGAGACCTTCAATAATACCATGTCGCCAACTTGAAACTCCAACTTGGGTCGACACCGGTCATCATAACTCTTCTGTCAATTCTGAGCGGTCTGCAGTCTCTAGCTGATTTGTTAAATCGGCTTTGTAGTGTAAAGGACCACTTCAGTCCGCCTCATAACCCTATGACCAACCTCTCCCCAAAAAACCGGGGTACGACATCTCTTCCCGGTCATAGGCCCGCAACATATCCTCAAGGGTCTGTATCGTCCGCTCACTTTGGCCATCGGTTTGCGGATGATAAGCAGTGCTGAAGTGCAACCTCGTGCCCAATTCCTCATGGAACTTCTGCAAGAAGCGGGAGGTGAACCGAATATCACAGTCTGAAACAATGGAGACCGGAACCCCCATGGAAAGCAACAATCTCACGAACATACACATCAACCAACTTCTCCGCCGAAGAACTCTCCTGGATCGCTAGGAAGTGGGAACTCTTGGTCAATTGGTCCATGATGACCCAGATAACATCAAAACCCTTTGCCGTCTTCAGCAACTTGGTGATAAAGTCCATCAAAACCTGCTCCCATTTCTACATGGGAACTTCCAAGGGCTGCAGTTTGCCATGCGGCATCTAATGCTCAGCCTTGACCATCCTGCAGGTCATGTATCTTTCAACATACCAATCTATCTCTCTCTTCATACACGGCCAACAATAGTTCAATCTCAAATCCCGGTACATCTTGGTGGCTCCCGGATGAATAGAAAAATGATACTTATGAGCCTCTTCTAACATAATCTGTCTGACCCCACCAAACATCGGAACCCAAACCCAACCATATCGGTTCAATAACCCACGACTATCTGAGACAAATTTGACAATCTCGCCCTTGATCCTTTCTTTCTTCCAATTATCTTCCAGCACACCCTCAACCTGAGCCTCCCTGATCAATACCAAAAGCGAGGGATCCACTGATATCCTCATACATGACACCATGTCTGAAGACCCAGCCGACTTGCGGCTAAAAGCATCCGCCACTACATTCGCTTTACTCGGATGGTAAAGGATCTTACGGTCATAATCCTTTACTATGTCCAACCACCTACGCTGCCTCATGTTCAGGTTCGGATGATCCATAATATGCCTCAGACTCTTGTGACCTGTGAATATAGTACAACAAACCCCATACAGATAGTGTCTCCAAATCTTGAGGGCAAAAACCACTACCCCCAACTCCAGATAATGAGTGGGATACCTCGTCTTGTGCGACTTCAGCTGCCACGAAGCATAAGCAATCACACGCCCCCTTTACATGAGGATTGCCCCCAAGCCAATGATGGAAGCATCACATAATACCACAAAATCCTTAATTCCCTCTGGGAGGGTTAATATCGGGGCTCATATAATCTCTGCCGAAGAGTCACAAATGTCGAATGCTACGCAAGGCCCCATCGAAAATCCACCCTTCCTTGCTAGAGGAGTGACGGGTACAACAATCTTGGAGAAATCCCGAATAAATCTTCGATAGTACCCTACTAAACCCAAGAAACTTGTAACGACCGAAAAATACAATCAATTTAAATTTTTCAAAAACATCTCAATTTCCATTAGATCTTTACAAAAAGGTTTTCAATACAAAACATTTAACGTGTTCCCAGAATCACAATACTACAAAATCATGAGGAGCGGTACGATCACGCCTTTGCCTTGCCACAGTCTCCTGAAGAACCTGAAAAACATGAAACCACAACTGTAAGCCCGAAAGCTTAGTGAGATATCCCCAAAATACCAACCATAAATACCATACACGCATAACATGCCATAACATATCCGATCACAGAACAGCCATGCACTTCGGGTCTACTGTGTGACTGGTCCGCCGCACCGGCCTACAGTCCACCTGGTCCACCCTATGAGTCTATCCCTATACATCTAGTCTATAGTGTGATTGGTCCGCCCGCTCCCGGGCCTTCAATCCACCTGGTCCACTCTCTGAGTCTACAGTATGACTGGTCCGCCCGCACCGGGCCTTCAGTCTATCTGGTCCACTCTCCGAGCCTTCGGCACGTCTGGTCTGCCCTTTCAGGGCCTACAGCCTATCCGAACCGCTTGCTGGGCCTTCGGAACAACCGGTCCGCCCTGGGTATCTTGGCCTACAGCACGCAGCAGGACCCGCCTCAACCCAACTCCAGTCCAACAACCATGTGCACATATACATACAATCATACAGCAATTCACAGTCAATAAGCAGATCAACAGATCACATAACATATCACTATCCTAACCAGGATACCGACCTACAAGTCACTAACACAGCATCTCCCTATCTCTCAGGATACCGTTCTCAATCAGGTCTCTAACATATACCATCCTAACTCATAGGATGCAAGCATATCAAAGCAGTAACATAATAACAACTACCCGGATCTCAATCCGATAAGGGCCGGCCTTGGTGCCTTAGACCCTGTTGATATAGTGAGGATAACTCACCTCGAAACTGCCGACTGAACAGATAACCCAAGCTGCTCCGATCACTGATACGATCTCCACCACTGGACAACCACCAATGCATTGAACTCAAAACAATAAACAACAATTACCAAAATGCCCCTAGAAACCACTGGTCAACCCTTGGCCAAAGACAAGGTCAAAGTCAACCCCTGACTGACTCTACTCGCTGAGTCAACCCGATGACTCGCCGAGTCCCCATACTCAGAACTTCTCTCAATCCGCGACCTAACTCGCCGAGTCACCCCGAGGCTCGTCAAGTTCAACCACTCTGAGTCCACTCGCACACAACTTACTGAGTCATCCCTTGACTCACCGATTCTCGACTCGACCAGAAAATATCGGGACTCTTCGACAAGACTCGCCGAGTCCAAGAACAGACTCGTCGAGTCTAAGGCTATCTTCAACCTACTCGTCGAGTTGTTCATATAACTCGCCGAGTTCCAGGCCATCTTCATCCAACTCGCCGAGTTGTTCTTCCAACTTGTCGAGTTCCAGCTCATCTTCAAGCAACTCGTCGAGTACACCCATGTGACTCGCCGAGTACCACCGATCTGAATCCATACAGAAGCACTCCAGGCCATGCAATTGATCCAAAACATAGATCTAGCCTCCTACAACCCATCCATCACGTAAAGTGGCAAACTTTACGTGAATCCAAAGAGATCTAGGCCTTTTGCACATTGGGCTAGGGTTTGGGACATGATGGCTCCACTAAACACTCCAACACAGGGACTTTCATGCTCTTTGATCCTTCTCCATTCTAGATCTAAGGTAGCAACCTCAGATCTAACCTCTAGACTCCAATTACCTCCAAAGACAAGCTCCCCACAAACCCCAAAATGAAGAAACAACATAACAACAGCCCAAGAACGAGATATTACCTCCAAGGAATGCCCCAACTGCAATGAAACTCGAATCCAAGCAAAGCCCCTTGCTCCAAGCCTTCAAACTCCCAAAATTCCTTCAACAAACACCTCCTTCAAGCTCCCAAATGAGATATGATCACTCACACACGAAGGCTAAGGGTTTCTGGACTTGAGGATGAATAAAGAGGCTGAGAGAGGGCTGTTATGTTCTTTATATAGGGCTCAACCCTGAGAATTAGGGTTTTCTCCACTCAGCGCCTACTCGCCGAGTCCATCTTACTGACTCGCCGAGTGGGCTACTTAACACGCGACCCAGTCGCGACTCTACTCGCCGAGTCCACCCATGGACTCGCCGAGTCACTCTTTCCCAATTTACTCTTTTAGCCCTTCTACTCTACTCTTGATATTTCGGGATGTTACAAAACTCCTGATATCCGAGGGAGATTTCGGAACCTCCCACTGCATCACGGCCTCGATCTTGGTTGTATTGACCAAAATCTCATCCTAGTTAACAAGGTGCCCAAGGAACTGAACCTCTCGTAACCAAAACTCGCACTTTGAAAACTTAGCATAAGCCATTCTCGCCTCAAAACCCCAGAAGCTCACGAAGATGCTACTCATGTTGCTCTCTGGTCTTTGAATACACAAATATATCATCAATAAACACAATAACGGAACAATCGAGCATCGTCCTGCATACCCGATTCATCAAATCAATGAACATCGCAGGCGCATTGCTGAGCCTAAATGGCATCACTACGAACTCGTAATGCCCATAACGAGTTCGAAACGCGGTCTTTTCCACATCTTCTTCTCTCACTCTAACCTGATGGTACCCAAACCTCATATCTATCTTAGAGAACCAGGATGCACCCTGCAACTGATCGAATAGGTCATCAATCCACAGAAGGGGATAACGGTTCTTTACTGTTATCTTGTTCAACTCCCAGTAATCAATGCATATTCGGTGTGAACCATCCTTCTTGACGAATAGTATCGATGCTCCCCCCGAAGAACTGCTCGGCCTGATGAACTGCTTTCCTAGCAGCTCCTACAACTGAGATGATAACTCCTGCATCTCGGGTGGTGTCAAGCAGTATGGCGCCTTGGCAATTGGGGCCTAACCTGGCACAAGGTCAATACTGAACTTGACCTGCCTCTCAGGAGGCACACTGGGTAACTCCTCCGGAAACACATTTGTAAACTCCTTGACAACCGGGACCTCTAAAATTGAAATCTAATCCCCCACATGCGTATCCACCAAATAAGCGAAGTAAACCGCACACCCATGCTGAATATACTATCAAGCCTTGGCTGCTGAACAAAACCCTGAACCCATCCTGGTGCCTTCTCCATAGATAACTAGTTCTCCCCCACTTGGGGTTCGAACTACCACGTGTTGGTCCTCACAATCAATCATGACCAAACCGGCTCAACCAATCCATGCCCACAATCATGCAAACATCACCCATGGGAATAGGGATCAGATCGATCAGATAAGGCACCCCGAAGATCTCCAATACATAACCCTGATATACTGACGATGTAGAAACCCCATCTTCATTGGTGATAGAAACCCGCAACGGACACTCTAACTCCCCAATAGGCATATCAAACTCTATAATGAACAAATGAGATACAAAGGACCGACTCACACCCAAGTCGAACAACACATTAGCGGATACAAAGTTCACTAGGAATGTACCTAATAGAGGCATATATATAAGCATAACACAAAACATAATAAACAGAATAATGAGTAGATACATACCAGTCACAACATCTGGAGCTGCTCTACTTCCTCGGCAGTGAGCTGAAAAGCGCGACCTCAAGCCCTCAGGAGATCCGCCCTCCCCTGGCCCCCATCGGTGATCCTCAAAGTAGCTGACGTCGGGGCCTACACTAGCTTGGCGGCGAGTAATGGACAGTTGACCTTCATATGGCCAACCTGATCACAATGATAGCAAATCCTGGAACTCAAAGTTGGGGCCGACTGACGACAATCCCTTGCATCATGCCCCTCGTTGCCACATTTGTGGCATCCACTGACTGGGTGACAAGCCCCCTCATGAACGTTGCCGCACTTTCCATAAGTGTGGCCCCTCTGTCCTCTCGATCTAGAATCAACGGCCTTGAACCACTTCGGTGATGGCTGCGACCGCGCCGTGGCCAGTCTCTGCTCCCTCAACTGAAGCTCTATCTCAATCTCACGCCACCTATCGGCCTCCTGCAACTCCAACAAGGTATCATAACGTTCGGTGGAAACAAACTGCCTGATATCCATCTTGAGCACGCTCAATTAACGGGTCATATGAGCCTACTCAAAAGCAAACTTAGGGCAAAACATGGCCTTCTCTGTGAACATCCTGGTGATCTCCGTCACCGACTATGTCCCTTGCCTCAGATCCAAAAATTCACGGGCCAATCGCTTGCGCTCCACCCGCGACACATATCTAGCACATAACATCTACGAGGACTGCTCCCAAGGCACAACAAATCTCTGCTCAGTATAATACGATCCCGTAACAACTCTCCACCAATCCTTTGCTCCAGACCTTAAAAGGTTCAGAGTGCACCTGACCTTCTGGTCAACTGGGGAAGAGCAGGTGAAAAAGAATCCATCAACATCAGATAGCCACCTCATGGCTATGATCGGGTCATGAACTCCATTAACAGTCGAGGGATTCGTATTGTCGAAGTCCTGATACTGAAAAACCTGCCCAATACCAATCCCTGCAGCCACGACGACTGCGATGGATGCAACAACAACCTCAGACAAAGCAGCATATCTATCATTAAAGACCCGATACTAAAAAACTCTCCCTTTTTGGGCCTTCGGCCTAACTGGACTGCCTTGCAGACATTTATTCTATCCAGACCGCCCTGTGTGTCTTGGCCTTCAACACTAAGAAGGACCGCCTCAACCCAAAAAACCACAACATGTCGACGTATACAATAACATTCAATAACTAGCAACACATATAATCATGCACATCTACCAGTCTAACACATACTTAGTGAACACAGGTAATCATACATATCTACCAATCTAGCACATACTCAATATAACGTCAATCTGATATACCAGGATACATAATCCAGTAAGCCGACATTGGTGTCTTCGACCCATAAGTACAGTGAGGAAAACTCACCTCACAGATATACAAGATAGTTGAACAGAAGACAACTCCAGATACCGGCTCTATAGGTTACCTAAACAACAAGAAATGACCATATCTTAATCACAACACCAAAAAACCTAAAATACCCCTAGGTTAAACTTGGTCAAAATGTGGTCAAATTCAAAACTCAAAAAGTCAACCGAGTTGACTCAGCTGAGTATGCCCAACGTACTCAGCTTGTATGCTCAAAGTACTCAAAGCTTATCCAAAATTGGGATGTTGACCACGTATACCCAATGTACTCCAACATATGCCCAAAATGTACTCCAGCCAGCTTCACCTTCGATTAAGAGCTTAATCCCTTAAGCCCTTTCGTCCATAATCCTGATCTAGTCCTCAAATGATTTCCTTAATCATAAAGTTTCAAGCTTTATGATCTTCATGGCTATTATGTGCTCAAACCAAAAACTCTAACTTCTTAACTCATTAAGACATCCTAATCCATGCATGGGGGAAAAATAAGGACCAAGATCACATTTTTGTGGCTCTAAACACTCCAAAGTGTATGAAAGGACAACTCAAATGAGTTAGAGTAACCCATACTCAAATACATCAAACTTATGGGACCAAAATGAACACAATCCATGGCTAATCAAGATCTAAGCAAAACTTCACCAAGATCAGATTTTTTTTTACCTCCAAGTGGTGTCAAATGATGATGTGTTTCTAGATCCAAAGTGATTCACTCCTCTAAGATGGTCTCCTATTCCTTCTTCCTCCTTTAAGATCACCAAAATACACACTCAAGGCTCAAAGATGCTCTAAAAATGGATTAAGGTTTGTAAGGGTCGAATATGAGGTTGGAGGCTGATAAATGAAGGGAACCTTGAGAGTTAAGCATGTAGAAATAATGCACACACCCTAAATATTAAGGTTTTGGTCAAGACCACATATGCCCAACGTACGCAAGAAACTCCCAAAATTATAAAAATGCCACACGGGACCAAATTTGCAAACAATACTCGTACCAAGGGTTAAAAGGTAAAATTCATGAAAATCAAGATGTTACAGAAACCCCCATTAACACCCACTAACTATCTTACGAATATAATTACATGCAACATACACTATATAATACTTTGACTGCAATATCTCACACTACAATGGATGGACTCAAACAAGAGCTGTGTAATAGAGTTAAAACCTATCCTTCTAAAATTATCCAACTTCTGTAACATGTAACCTAGCATATTCACTTGATAGTTAACTGGTTTTATTAGTGGTTCCTAAAATCATAAAGGAAGTAGCATTCGAGCATCGAGTTTTGACCAATGCACTACCAATATATCTAGGGCCCACCTTGCCTTCTTCTTGAACCAGATGACACCTTTTCAAGGTGACACCTTCAGGAGTACCATATCGCTGACCTGAATCTGCACCTATCAACATAACTCTTTTGCTGGCTCTGTGCGGTCTACAATCTTCTGCGCACCAGTTGGATCAACTCGGTAGTCTGGAGCACCACCTCAAGATTCGGGTGTTACATCGTTATACGTTCATCGATGTCTTTATGGTAGTAAAAAAGGGGATAAAGGGATCCATGTATATTATTAGTGTCTTTCAAAAGATTAATAATATAAAATAGACAAAACTTCATAAATGGTTTCTACGGTTTTTTAGAATCTAGGATTTAGTCCTTAACTTCAAAAAACTTAATGAAGGTCCCTGTGGTTTTCAATTTCTATCGTGGTTGGTCTTTCATACCCTTTTGATTTATTTCTATAATTAATTTTAACTAAAACTATTAAAAAAAGAAAAACAAAATAAATAACCCCCATTTTGGACCCACATCTCTCTCTCTCTCTCTCTTTCTTTCTCTCTCTCTCTCTCTCTCTCTCATAAAGAGTAAAGAGTAAAGTCAAATAAAGCCCCTAATATGATCTTCTTTTTCCCCAACCCACCATGTTTCCTTCGCTTTGCAACATTTTTTTATTTGACAAACCACTCAACTCGGGAGGAGTCATTGTCCTCCGTTGCTACTTTTGCTCTTTCACTCATCTGTAAAAAACGAAGTTGTTGAAAGTCGTTTGTGAGGTGTGTTATACGAGAGAAATGGGATGCCAATTTTCAGGTATGTGGCAGAAGTACCACTCATCTCCTTCTATGTTGTCATTCCTTTCACCGCATAGAACAAACTCAAGCTTCATATTTTTTTTGAAGGTTCAAAGAAAGTTTCACAAGAAATTACACCATATCAAAACCTCTATCACACCCACAACTAGAAACCATTATCCCACCCTTTCACCTTTGTATCCAACTAGTCTTGCACTCTCTTGTACAAACCAATATTGGAATCAACTTGGTTAGATACAAAAAAGGGAAAACAAAATCATATATTTTATATCAAATATGAAACGAAGAAGATGAGTATATACAAATTAGAGCATTCTTAAACCCCTATGTTCAATATTATAACTGAGGTCATGTCATGTATCTTCAATTTTTAAATCCAATATTGTATACCCTTTTTTGTTTTCTTATCTCTTTGGTTTTTTTGGTTGTCAGAGGTGGTTGTAAGGGGGTGAGAGGTGACGTGAGGAAAGGAAGAAGGCGAAGAGGGGGATGAGCGTATTACGGGGGTTCTCTTTATTCCCTGCTGATGGAAGTATAGGTGGTATGTTCTTGAGTATGTGTGTGTATGAAAGAAGGTACCTTCTTCAAGTTCATCCTAACATCGTCGTCGCTGAAGGCTAATCTCTATTCTATAAACCCTGGCTTTGATGGCGAGTGGTGCTGTGGTGGTTTGTCGGATGACAAAGTAAATCAGAGCAGACATGTGAGGGAGATGAAGGGTTTGTGTTTGTACCCATAATCTAGGTGTTTTTGAAAATAAAAGAGAAAAGGAAAGAGAAGATAAGTGAAAGAAGAAGAAAATGAGATGAGGACAATCACAGAGGCAGTGTTTGGAGTTCAGGTGCTTGGGGTGATGATTTTTGGTTGTGAGTGTGATATAGGTTTTGATATGGTGCGATTTCTTGTCAAACTTTAATTCTTTGAACATTCAGAAACAAATATGAAGCTTGGGTTTGTTCTGTAAGGTGAAAGGAAGGATGACGTAGAGGAAGGTGGACAATACTTTTGTGCCTACCTGAAAAATGGCAACCCACTACCCACTTCTCTCACGTAACACACATCGTAACCGACTTTCAACAACTTACGGATGAGTGAAAGGGAAAAAGTTGCGATAGGGGACGGTGGCTCCTACCGAGTTGAGTGGTCTGTTAAAAAGATGGTGCAAAGGAAGGGGAACAAGATGGGTTAGGGGAGAAGAGGATGGGGATGAGGATATTTTTGACTTTTTTCTTTACTAACGAGAGAGAGAGAGAGAGAGAGAGAGAGGTTATATATTTATTTATTTTAATATTTTAGTTAAAATTAATGATAAAAGGAAATGAGAAATATATATGTTGGTAAGAGATCAAACACAATAGAAATAAAACCACAAATTTTTTCCATAAGTTTTTTAAAGTTAAGGACTAAAGCCTAGATTATAGAAAATCACATACCTGGATTATAGAAAATCACATGGACGAAGTTTTGTGTAGAAAATATGTAAAAAAAAAAAAGTAAGAGCAAATCAAGTCTTTTAACATTGATTAAAAACAAAAAGCCAAACAAAACCAAATCATACCCAATTTAAAAAAGGAAAGTTAAACATACTAACCCAAACGATAAGAATTATGGGAGTAATTTACTCAATTGTTTACATCTAATTGAGATTCATATATAAACTAGGTTATAACCCGTGGAAACCACAATGAATATGTTTACAAATATTATATATATAAATAACATTTAAAACCAATGCATGTTGAAAAATTAAAATAAAATAGATGATAACAAAAAACATACATATGTTGATTATTGATAGTTTAACTAATTCATATTGTGATGTTAATTATTACATCGTACTTTAACTTCTTCATATTAGAACATTGTGCTTTAAGAAAGCTACCCACTTGAAAATACAATATCAAAGTTAAAATAAATGAAAGTGAGATGCTATAAACCTAATAATTCAGTTGAAATTTTCAAAGTAAAATGCTTTAAAAAGAAAGTAGTGATTTAGAAGAATGGTTCCTATGATTTGAGGTAATCCGTGTCTTTAGTCTCTAACTATTTTTTTTAGCTCGAATGGTCGCTTATCGTTTGGTTTTGTTGCATTTATGGCCCTTACAAACTGAAAATGACTATTTTGCCATTCATAATAATTTTTTTACTTTTTTGATTATATATTTAATATGTATTAAAGAAACCTTTAACCCTTTTAACTAATGTATTACACATTTGATTTAGTATTGTATTTTGTTCGGTATTAACTAATATACTTCTCAGTTGATTTAATGTTTAAGCTCGTATGTTCATAAGATGACTCAAGAAAATCGAATTGTAAACTAAAGAGTTCATAATTAAAAAAAAACAAATAATCTTGAAAATACCACAAGAAATCAAGAATATGCACTAATAATGATAAGATTTCACAACTACATCATATGATTTACCAATTACATAACCTCCCTTCCCTTTTGTCTAAATATAGATTCATGAACAATATTCCCTCTAAAACTAACACAATATGTTACCTGTTAAATAGGTTGAAGATGAATCAGTATTATAATTATAAAGATTTATATTCACATTTAAATAAAAAAGCTAAATTCTTTAATGCCGAATCAAGAAGCTATAGTTCTAAAAAATTTTATGTTGAATATTTACTTTTGAATAAAAAAAATATCTAACCAATTATAACAATGTCAATAAATTTTTTAAAAGAAAGATAAGAGCTCACAATTTCAAGGGGGTCTTTGTGAAGAAGGAAGGATGAGTCGGCACTTGCTCTTTTGAGTTAGGTAGTTGTTGTTAGTCCTTTAAAGCCTATGTTCATTTCTATAGTAAGCTGCTACAACCATTGATTAAAGAGAAGGGCCATAAGGAGTGTAGCGAAGTGATTCTCCTAAGAGTGAAAGTGGAACGGGTAGAAGCCTTCTAAAGTAAAGTCAAGTAAACACCCGCTCTAAAGCACTACTTGTCCTATATCGGGGTTTGAGTCTCCCTCCTAAGGCTTACTCCTAGCGACGGTTGTAGCAGCTTACTATAGAAATTCATATAGGCAACAGCAACTACTAAGAAATGCTAGGGAAAAAGCCGACTGATTTCTTAAAATAAGGGGCATCAACTTTCGTTTTTGCTTAGTAAACTTGGCCTCAGAGACCGCACTTTGTGAAGAAGGAACATATTTGATATTACACTGCACAAAACATAAGTGTCCACTTTTATATATAAACTGAGATGTTGTAATAGAAATATTTTTCAGCCATTATTTTATATTTAAATATTATAAAGGAAAAAACATTGCATTTACTCACCTGGAAGGAAGTTATCCTTGGCTTATGGCTGTTAAATAAGGTCCTTTAATATGAGCTTCGTTACCACATGAGTGTCCACTTAAATAAGCATCCTGAAAATAAATATGAAACATGATGTTTTGATTTTTTTCACTAAACATTTATTTTTATAATAAGATTTTTTATTTAAAAAGCCTGCTTTCTAATTTTAGTATCATTACATAGAAAAAAAAGTTAATGTTCTTGATTCAGGGATATAAGATTTCTTTAACATTTTTTTGTTTTTTCTTGAAGGGTATTTTAGGAATTTGACAAAAGTTGAAACTTTTTTTTTATTATAAATTTTCAACAAAAAAAACATGTGAGAAGAGATTACCACTCCATGATTCATTAACATTTGTAGCATAGGATTGTTTCATTTTGCTTCTGTTTGATTCAAACTTTGATTTGAGAATAGTAGATGAAACCCAACAACAATATGCCTTGAGACATGAGGAACTAACATAATTTAATTAATTATTCATTGAAATTAAATAAATAAAAGAAAGAAAGAAACAATTGGTTTTGAATAATACCCGCTGCTATTAATTGATTTGAGTTTTTTTGACAGTTGTTTTAACTAAACTTCTAAAGGATCCTATATTGCATATTTGTATTATAAACTTATTGGAATGAACAACAAATTAAAATAATTATATATATTTTATTGAGAGAAAGAGTGCAAATGAAAAGCTATAAAGATATGAACATGTATCATTCCATTATTTAGAGCTATAATATCGGGTGTTCTTCAACTTGAAACATTCACCTGTTTGAAAAACTAATCTGGCTTCATTACCTGTAGAGCTACAGTAGTGTACCTACATTTAGACTTCATTGCAGCTAGAAAATCTTTTAATTGTTTTGTAATAGAATATCAAATAGGATTGAATGATTTGAGAAACTAATATGATTAGGGTTAGGTTTAGGATTAGTAGAACAACGCAGACATGCCTGGATACAAAGAGTTGCTTGCAAATTAAGCACCATGTCTTCCCACGACATCACTATATGTGAGACATTTTCACAAACACATGGTGTGCTTACCAGTTACTCACCATTTTAAAGAACTTCCATAAATACTACTTATAAAGCTAAAAACATACAACAATAATGAGAGAGAGAGAGGGAGAAAGAGATAGGATTATAGTTCCTAAGAGAAAAAACCCATTCTATCTCAAATTCCCCTCAATTACACTCTTTTTATCACCCACTCTCTTTTTTTTGGAAAATGTTGAAATAATAAAAAGAAAAGAAAGAACGATTCACAATCTGAAAGGCCATTAGGAGTTAGAAACATACACAGCTTACCTTCAAACTCGTTGATTTGTTGCTTCTTTTGTATCTTTTTTAGTAGCCGTTAGATGTTTGAGAAAGAAAGCAAGTCGGAAGTAAAATAGACTGAGAAGGAAGTGGCACAAAATATAACACAACAGAAATTGGGTAGTGATGGAAGTCATGCGATGGTGGAAGAGACGCGGTGGGTTTAGCTATCGTGTTTTGGGTATTGGTTTAGATTAGCATAAGGGTGACATCCCCATTTTCACGGCCAGAAAAGACCGATTTTGTTTATGCTTTATAAAAATCAGAGTACTTCATTTTATAAAAATGTTGCGGAATTTGTTCCCAGAAAAACACGATAAATACGTTATTAAAACATTTTCGAAGAAACGTATTTATTTCATTTTAAAACGTTTGGGATGTCATTGTTAATACAGAAACATAAGCATAAACAGAACTTACAATTATTTACACTAGTGATCTACATCTCTTTAAATCTCTCAGTGTAATGTCACTTCATATCGTCACCTGTGATGTAAATAAACTGAGTGGGTCAGGTTGGGAAACCTGGTGAGTATATAGGGTTTTCAACCCACAATAATATAGTTATTATGTTTAAACAATCAAACAATCAACCCAATTACCCATCCCCGTTATCTTCTTTTAGTCTTCCTAAAAGATATTATCTCAAGGGTCATCTCCTATATCATATTTACTTTTCATCTCCTTACATCGTATTTCCTTATATGATTGTTCTTACGAACTTTACCTAAGGATCATCGCCTACATTGCATAGACAATACTAATCCGGGGATTACTCCCTCAATATGTGTCTAGCAAGAGTTAGGGTATCATCGCATGATTACGCAGCCACAACATCGCCTGGACTTGTAAATCATGATAAGGGTTAGTCTATCATCGCATGAATACGTAGCCACAACATCGCCTGGACTCGTACTTCATAATAAGGGTTAGACTATCATCGCATGAATACGTAGCCACAACATCGCCTGGACTCGTACTTCATAATAAGGGTTAGACTATCATCGCATGAATACGTAGTTTCAACATCGCCTGAACTCGTAATTCATCACCTACAGGTTACTAGCCTGCTGGTGTTTCCACGGGGTTGTCTATAATAGTCCGTGGTCGCCATCTATAGTCTAGTGGATGACTACATCTCCAAATTGTCGGACAAGGTTGTAGTATCCTACATCACCGATTCATAATCACCTATCTATCCTCACCTAATTATCATCATCTTCCTATCATCACCTATCTCTCATTATTTTATTTCATCACTCACCAACTATTTCATCTACCCATGTTTTATCCCAACATATTCGTAGATATAAAATAAATATACAGTTTAAATCATTTAAAACATGTATAAATCATTCATCCAGCATAGATAACAAGTATTCAAACAATATGCACACATAGCACGTAATTTATATTAAAATACTTCATATCTATGTGTAAGATGAAAGGGACCATGCACTCACCTGAGTAGGTGGTGACTCAGTACTCGGACAGCGCTTCGATACTCTCAAAACGATATTCCTTCGATAAAACCTAGTACCGATACCACTAGGGTTTAGTTTAACGATAACCGCGACAAATTAATTAGTCTGACTATTATTAAGCGTTAATAACGCTCAGTATAACTCATAATAATAGCCCAAATAATTATTTTAAGGACCTAATAACATTCCTATAATTATTTGAAAGCTATATAAAAAATTGCGTAAGCGTAGCACACTTACAGCGAATTTTATCGAAAACCGGGATTTAATTGGAGCAGCGTTTCGAAACCGAAAAACTCCTTTTTCTCGGGACTCCGGGAGCCTCGGGGCTTCCCTAGGGTGCTAAGGGGTTTTTCTAGGGTTTACGGATGTTTAGAGGTGCTAGAGAGAGAAAGTACTGAGAGAAAGAAGAGGTTTTGGGGTGAAGAGAAATGGCAGCCTCGCACCTCAATTTATAGGGTCTGGCTTCGGACATTACGCTGGGCGTACCGAGGGTACGCTGGGCGTACTCCTTGGATAAGATTGCCAGCCTCGGACCAGCTGTCTTGCACTCCATCGGACGGATAAGAACCGAAGTACGCAGGGCGTACTTGGCCTCGGACGCGGGGCGTTCTTCGGACGCTAGGCGTAACCTTGCTACGCTGGGCGTAACCCTCGCACCAGGTGTCACCATCCGAAGCGATTTCATCCGACGGCTGGGAGTTCGGCCACGTCATCCTTTCATGCATCAGCTTCGCAAGTTTACTTTCCAACTTTAAAAATTCGTAACTTTCGCGTACGACCTCCGTTTTCGACGTTCTTTATATCCACGAGAAGGTGGGAACGTACTCTACAACTTTCGTTTAGACTTCGTCGGCTAATTTTGGCTCGATTTTAAATTTTATATTATTAACGGGCCGGGACACGATTGGTCCGTTAAATCCTCATAACTTCTTCATCCGACATCCGTTTTCGCCCATCTTTTTCTCGTTACGCTACTCTCAACGAGATCTTCGATTCTCGTTTAGGTCGTGTCGGCTAAAAACCGCTCGATCTAATATTCGAATTTCGGGCTGTACACTGCTATTCCGAAACTTCGAAAAATCATAACTTCTTCATACGAAGTCAGATTTGGGCGTTCTTTTTATCGATGTTCTTAGTTTAACATATTTTACGACTTTCGTTTAGATCGCTAAGGCTAAATCTCGCTCTATCGTAAATTCACTATTTACGCTTCCCGGTGTCGTGCCGGTTTTGCCGTAAAACTTCGACGGACCATAACTTCTTCGTTATAACTCGGATTTCGGCGTTTCTTATATGTACGGAAACCTTGTGACATACTCTACAACTTGGTTAAGATTATTTATTCTAAATAATCTTTTGTCGAAAAGTCGTTTTCGACCCCTATTGCCTCTAAATTGACTAGCCCGGATTTGCGGGCGTTACAATAAGCGATGGTAGGGTGTAGCAGTGGAGTTAAGGTTGTTCATTAAAATTTCAAGGGTGTTCATGGAGACGGGGAAAGAGTAAAACCGATGGGTGAAGCAAGGGAGTCGGGGGCGTTTTGGTATATGAAGATAAATTATTCCTGATCTTGCATATTTTAAATTTTGAATCAATGATTTTGTTTCCAAAACATATAGGAGAAATCGGAGAAGATGCGGTTATGATTTGGTGGCTAATTTAAAGGGATTAAATTTCAAATGTTTTTATAATTTTCTTAATTTTGACGTTGAAATAGAAGATGAGCGGGAAAAACCAAAGGTTAGGCTTAAAAAAGGGACACGTGAAAGAAGGCTATCTAAATGATAAATGATGGACACATGGCATGTAAGAGAGGTTTTTATTAAATATGGAGATATAATAACGTCAAAAAGCATTTGGCGTAGGATATTAGTTGTTGGTGTATTGGTAATAATTTGGTATCATCAATCAAAATCGAAGATTATCAAAGTAAAAAATATCAATAGTTGAAAGTAAAATAATAAATTAGTCGGTTTAAAAAAAAAGATATATAGATAATAACATATTTAAATATTTCTTAATATCACACACTTATCTTAAAATATTATATTCTATTTAGTACATAATTCAATAAGATCTTTTAATTAATGATTAATTTTTCTAAGATATTTTTAATAAGAGTAAAATTAAATCATTTGTAAATAAAAAATAATAGTATGGAAAGCATAATAACTCAAAAAATTAATATCTTTTAAGATTAGGAAAATGTTTTAATTATCTTGAACCCGGTTAAAGATGATGACAAGTTGACAACAAAAATCCAAGGATAGTTCGAAACTTTGAATCAAGAAAAACAAGTGACAAAGGGAAACAATGGCCTTATTGGTGAGAGAAGCGGGCGGACACGTAAAACCACGTCAGATACAGCTTCCTCTCACATGGCGTCTCCATCTTCTTCAGTTCTTCCTTCTCACATGCATTCCTTATAAATTGTCGTTTTATATCGCCACCCTAATCATTGCCTCTTCCCTATAAATATCTCCTGCCTCTGTTGCGGCCAATTGGGGCCAATTCATACAAATACAAATATCTCCCCTCTTCGTCTCCTGCTCTGTTAAGCAATGGCGATTACGGAGCACAGAGACATTGAGAAAGGGGATAACAAAGGGCTAGAAGATTTGGTGGAACCTTTTCTCGACAATAGTTCGAAAAATGTGAAGGGTTCTGAAGAAGAAGAAATCGATCAGAATCATTCAATCGGTATGGTGCTTCTAAGCACTGCTGTTGCCGTTTGTGGGTCTCTCGAATTCGGATCGTGTGTAAGTTGAAAGTAATCTCCTCGATTAGGTGTTTGGAAATAAGGGTTTTGTTTTGGCTGATTTTTTGAAATTGTTTTGAAGGTGGGATATTCTGCTCCTACTCAATCTGCTATCAGCATGGATTTGAATTTATCGGTTGCTGAGGTTGATTATTTGTTCTTCGTCGATTCTTCCCGTTTTTTTTGGGATTTATAATTAAAGAGATTGTTGAATGGTGTATTCACTTTTTGTAGTATTCCCTTTTTGGCTCCATTGTAACCATCGGTGCCATGATTGGAGCAATCACAAGTGGCAGAATTGCAGACACAATCGGTAGAAAAGGGGTATGAGATTTCACAAATTTGTGTTTATACTTTTTAGCCTATTGCTTTTTTTTTTTTTTTTGCTTTATGCTACATGACAAAAAGAAGATCAAAGAACATATAAAGCGATACAATATTTATAAAAGACTATTTGGAACCTCTGTTTGACCAAATTTTACACTGTAATTTCTCCTTATTTGAAGAAACTTTGGGTTATAAAACTTATGATCAATTCCTAATTAAAAAAATCACGAATCTTTTTATATTATACTCTTTAAAGATTTTCAGCGGATCTTGTTTCTTCAATTTCAATAATGATTTTTCTCCATACAATACAATAAATTAGTCTTGTCTTATGCCTATGATGGGTTTTTCAGATGGTCAATTCCGATATAAAAAATCATGAACCTTTTTATATTACACAAATGTCATTTTATAGTTGATCATGTACACATGGGTGTCATAAACATGTGCATATGTGCATGAAGTACAGCTTGAAACACGTGTTTATTTTATATTTTTATTGATGAAAACAGGCAATGGCATTATCCGCGGTTTTCTGCATAGCAGGCTGGTTTGCAATCTTTGTCTCCATGGTAAATTACAAACAAAACCCTATTTTTCCACCTCAAAAGTCAAAACAACAATTCTACATATTTTTTTAATGTTATTTTATACTATTACTTAAATTTTTGTTGCTTCTGTTTGATGTAGGGGGCTCTTTTGCTTGATATGGGCCGATTCTTCACCGGATATGGCATAGGAGTTTTCTCATTTGTGGTAAATTACCAAAATTTTCATTCAAATTCGATGCACTACTATTTATTAACTTCACAATATATACAAATGTTTTAAACTTGTCTTTAATTCATAGGTTCCAATATATATCGCGGAGATAGCACCAAAAGATCTTCGTGGAGGACTCACCACCCTCAATCAGGTACTTGAAATGCATAATTTTCTCCACTTTCTTTGCAAATTTTCGATGAACATGGAGTTGTATAACTTGAAATTTTCCCTTTTTCTTTTTTGTTAATTAATTCATGCAGCTCATGATTGTTACTGGTTCATCAATATCATTCTTGTTGGGAACAGTTGTTTCATGGAGAACTTTAGCTTTAACTGGTATGTACAACAAGTATTGAAAAACTAAATTTTTTTTTTTTTTTTTTTTTTGTGAAAATTAATCTAAAATCTTTTTGTGTTTAATTTCCAGGACTTGTTCCCTGTATTCTTTTGCTTGTTGGCCTACTATTTATCCCAGAGTCCCCTAGATGGCTGGTATGTTCTAACTACTTTGAAAATGATGAGTTTTTGTACAATTAGAGCTAATAATAATTAATGCATAATATATATAAAAATGTGATTATAAATTTTAGGCAAAGGTGGGACGTCAAGTGGAATCCGAATATTCTTTACGCAAACTTCGTGGTGCAAAAGCAAATGTTTCTGCTGAAGCCGATGAGATACATGTATAGTAATAATTTTTCTGCTATATTATCACAAGGGTGTGTTTGAAGTGCAATTTCAGACAAAAATTTGTGCAAAGAATTACACACCGAAAAGTCAAAAGTTGCTAACTTTTTGCTTGTTTCTTTTTATAGGAAAGTATACTCACTCTTCAAAGCCTTCCTAAAGTTAGACTACTGGATTTATTCGATGCCAAATACATTAAAGCGGTTATTGTAAGCATGAAACATTTTCTCTTCTTGATGAATTTGACTTTAGGATTTTATAATAAAGGGTGTATATAACTTGTGTTTGATTTGTGGTTTAGATTGGTGTCGGATTGATGGTATGTCAGCAATCTGGAGGAATCAATGGAATCGGATTCTATGCAAGCGAAACCTTTGAAACTGCTGGTATTTTTAAATTTTTATACACAAAGATTCTCAATTATTCATAGATTTTCAGTTAATAATTTTGATAAACAACAGGGCTTTCATCGGGAAAAGCTGGAACCATCGCATATGCCTTAATACAGATTCCTGTAACAATGCTTGGTGTGGTCTTAATGGACAAATCTGGAAGAAGGGCTCTTCTTCTGGTAACCTTTTTTGACTTAATGGACGACATTTCTTTTTGACTTAATATAATTAACAGTTATTCTTTCCCCTCATATTCTTCAGGTATCTTCATCCGGGACATTTCTAGGGTGTTTTCTTGCTGGAACTTCGTTTTTCCTCAAGGTCCTTATTAGTTTATAACCCAAATAATCAAAATATGAATATTTTTCCTTCATATTTTGTAAACCATCAACGACTGATTTTAGTATCCGAAAACAGGGCCAAGCCATTTTCCTCGAATGGGTCCCACTTCTTGCAGTTTCGGGTGTACTTATATTCATAGCATCGTTTTCAATCGGAATGGGAGCAGTCCCTTGGTTGATCATGTCCGAGGTAACCATCGAAAAAACCTAATTTTAATTATAAAGTGGATTGGGGTCCACTTATGTCAGAGTGTGGTTAAGGTTAACCGGTGGTTTGTTGACATAGATATTCCCGCTGCATATAAAAGGGGCGGCAGGGAGTGTGGTGGTGCTGGTGAATTGGTTGGGTGCGTGGGTGGTTTCGTACAGTTTTAACTTTCTCATCAACTGGAGTCCTGCGGGTATGTATTCATAATTCATTATTCACCATCCAGCTGGCAGCTGTATTAATTAATTAATTAGTCACGTTTTTTAGTTTTTCTATAATAATCTAATGAAGAATTTGGTCACGTTTTATTGTAGGTACATTTTGGTTGTTCTCGGGGTTTTGTATTCTTACGGTTGTATTTGTAGCAAAATTAGTGCCTGAAACGAAAGGGAAAAGCTTAGAAGAAATTCAAGCGTCTATCAACTCCAACTCCAACTCCAAATGATAGTGTTGTTACTTGTTAGTTATTTGTCGTATCAGAAAAGCTTCTTGTACTTGTAGTCATAGCTCATAGGTAGATATTTTAAAATGTATTATTAGTTGTTTTCAGTTTTGTGTAGTTGAGCCAGTAATCTATTTCATTAATCATTATTCAATTTTATATATAAAATTTTAGTCAGTTACCTATATTTGAATTGTTCTGTTTTTTTTTTCTTTGATTTTTTAAAAACTATTTCACAACTCTATAAAATATCAACTCTTTTTAATCTTTAATCATACACCACCTTTTATATTTTCTCACATTCATTTATTTTTATAACAATATGGATTCTAAAATCCGGTCAGGGGAAATCTCATGCTACTAGTTCAATCACACCAATTAGAAATATTTTTTTTAATCATGTTCCGTGAACCCAACCATATCAAGCCCCACAAAAAGTTTAACCCCAACCGAGCCACAAATCCAAACCCCCGACGAGCCGGATAACAACTTCTTATCGAAAACTCAACCTCCACCACCCGAAGAAATTTTCGAGAACCAACCCCCTGCCGGCGACAAAAAAAGAAAAGAAAAGGAAAGACATCCCCTAAACCGCAGACTCCAAAGGAATAATTTGTGTTGGCAAAATCATGGGTCGACATATCCGAGGATGTGGAGATCGAAAATTCATAATCCACATGTCATTTTTACTACGTATTACCGAACGATTTGGCGATGATACAGGTCTTGGTGAATACCGTACAAAACACCAATTGAGAACAAAATTTCAGGAGATGGACAAAAATATCACACAGGTGAACAAGAATATCACACAGGTGAACACATGTTGTACAACAACCTAAAAAGTAAAAGGAAAAATGGACAAAGTGATGAAGATATTCTCAACGAGGCTTATGATTTATTTTGTGATGACCAAAGGGAAGGCCATTCAAATATTCAAATATGGTGAGGCTTGGAAAGTATAAGCCATGAGTCCGAGATGGAAAATATGTAGAAGAAAGAAGTTGAATCCGTTGCACAAAAAGAACAAAAACGTCAACGACAACTTATACAACTTCTTCTTACGTTCGTGTCAAGTTAGACTTAAACAACGACGACAAGCTCGAATTAGAAGAAATTGTTCGACTGATGGGTAGGGACAAAGTGAACAAAAAATGTATTCTTCAAATGTATCAAGATTCAGCCAAGCATAGGAAATGCAGAAAATGATAACTAGCTTCAAACAATACAATTTGAAATTGAGCGAACGTTTGTCATTTGAGAAAAGCAAATCGGCAAAAAAAGGAAAAAGCATGCGAAGAAAAGCAAAAGACACGTGATAAACAACACATCTAAGATATGAAATTTTTGAGGCCAAACATTGACCATTTTTTAGGAGACGAACTCCAAATGGTTTGAATGTTGAAGACTCACATTAGGAAAAATATATCGTCTAGGCTTGTTTTCATATTATGTTTTATTAGTTTTGTTTTTATTTTGATTTGTGTTATGTTTTAGTTCCTCGTTTTTATTTTAATTATGTGCCTTTTTTCAAGTAATGAAACATTGTCATTTTTTTATTTTGTGTTTATTAAGAAATTTTTATTAATTTTTTTTATTAAATTATAGTATCTTAATTTTATTTAAAATAAAAAGAAAATAAAGTTAGACCATCCCCAATGGGGGTATCAAGGAGGGTTAATGGATAAAAAATAATGATGTGACATTGAATAGAATAAAAATAACATTATAGCTTGAGTTTAATGAATAAGGAGTTTAATCCCCAACGGTGTCATGAGAATTTCTTTTTCTTTTTCTTTTTTTTCCCTTTTTTACTCAATTTAATATAACAATTTATATAAAGTAAAATTTGATTTTACTTTTTTTTTTCAATAAACAAACCATATATATATATATATATATATATATATATATATATATATATATATATATATATATATATATATATATATATATAGTTGATTGAATTTTTCATATTTTTTTCTTAATTCGAAACTTTTAATTCCTAAACAGTAATCTTTAATTAATATTTAGTAATTGTAACTTTGATTTTTTTAATTAATGTAATATTCTACTTTTATTTATTAATATTATTTAAAAGAAATATAATAAAATGTTGATGTGACAATCCATTAAACTCTTAAGAGTTTAATGGAATGTAGAGTTTAATAGGTAAAATTGTATAGTTAGTGAAATGGTGATGTGGCAATACATTGAACTCTTAAGAGTTCAATGCATTGAAAATGGCCTTAGAGGAAGTAGGAAAGGACTATTTTATAGGTTTAAAGAGTGAGAGAATATTGAAGGAAAATATGAAGGCATCTAGGTGACAAAGTAAAAATGAGAGGTGAAGGATCTAGGGATGAATACACCCTCTAGTCTTAGTATTAGATTTAAATAACTTTTTAGCTTAGAATCGAAAAAAGTTGTTATAACTTTTAAAGTATTCAAGATCTTGAACCTGCTAAGGCCGATGATGTCCCTTGGACTCCACTAGGATTGTTGCCCCTAGAACCCACCTACCATTTTGATCGAACCAAAATCAAATTCTTTTTATACAAGTGCACTTTCCACTTCCTAAAAATCTAGTAACACTAAAATCACCAACAATTTGATTAACCATAAGCAAAGGAGACTAATTGTTAAAGTGTGAAATTTAATGTAGGAGTTCTAGTTGTTCAAATCATGACATGTCCCAAAAAAGAAAAACATGAATCATAAACAGACTTCGGGACAGATTTCCGCATATGATGCTCAAAGAATATGGTTTGTCAATTTTCTTCAACTCAAATGATCAAAATCATGATCACTCTTAGGCATAGACCAAAAACATGCACATTTATGGATGAAATTTATAATTTACTTAAAATATGTTTAAATTTGGAACGTGTTTGGTCAGAGATATTATGGACATGGAAAGACCGAGTACTTAAAAAAATGTTTTATGTGTAGACGGTTCAAAAACGAACAAAATTTCATGAATTTCAGCGTAAATTCATCCCACCCATTATTTGTTTTGTATTGTGCCATTGATGGATGCATGAGGCAATGTTGGTGGTGTTTCTGAAGTTTTCATCATTCTCATTATAAAATCGTCATTCTCCTATCGACCTATCGCCACCATAACCTTTACCTCTTTTCTTCCCCATATATAATAATCTAGGCCTGTTTTCATTGTCCCCATTTAGGCGAAATACACACAAACTAATTATATGGCGACGCATAGAGACGTTGAGAGAGGGGATAAAAAAGGGCTTGAAAAATTGGCGGAGCCTTTTATAGACGATAGTTCAAAAGGCGTTCATCGTTCTAAACAAACCGATCAAAATGCTGCAGGCTCAATCGCGATGGTTCTTCTAAGCACGGCTGTTGCGGTGTGTGGCTCTCTCGAATTCGGAACGTGTGTAAGTTGATCAAAACAATTTGTTTGATTTTGATTTTGATTTTGAATTGAATCTGCGAAGAAGAACGAGGGTTTTGTTTTGGTTGATTTTTAAATCGTTGTGCTTGTGCAGGTGGGATATACTGCTCCTACTCAAGCCGCTCTCAGCATTGATTTAAATTTATCGGTTGCTCAGGTAAATCGTTACTGCTCTTCATCAATTGATCACAATTACTGATTGTATTCTGATTGTGAATTGTGATAGATTCTATAATTAATCGTTGAATATATTATCATGAATGCATGCAGTATGCCCTTTTCGGGTCGATAGTAACCATCAGTGCGATGATTGGAGCAGTCACCAGCGGTAGAATTGCAGACACAATTGGTCGAAAAGGGGTATGAATTATAACATTTTGTATAAAGAGTGCTTCATTGATTTATCTCTAGCTTCTGTGTTACGATTTCATTAATTCAATTTGTTTTAATTTTTTTCTTCAAGTTTCAAGAATGATTTTTCCCCATGCATGCATATTGACGAACGGCCTTTTAATAATATAGTATTATCATGTACATGTACACATGCACATGACTGTCATATACATGTGATGGTATTGTACAACTATATCTGCATGAAGTACAACCTACGACATATATTCAGAGATTCATGTTGCCTGACACTTGTGTTTAATTAATTATCTACTAATCGATGATCGATAATGATGATGAAAAAACAACACATGCAGGCAATGGCATTGTCCTCCGTGTTTTGCGTAGCAGGATGGCTTGCAATCTATTTTGCCATGGTAATTAAATCACAATTATCATAATAATAATAACTAAGTTTATTAATTAATTTTCAAATTGCAACATCATATCAAACCAATCATGCATTTTTCATGTTACTTTATTTTCTTACTTCAGGGAGCTGTTTCGCTTGATACAGGCAGGTTCTTCACTGGATATGGAATAGGAATTTTCTCTTATGTGGTAATTAAATTGCCAAAATTACATTCAAATTTGAAATAAGCGCTATATATTAACTCCACAAATTAATATCCACAATTCACAAACATATCAAAATTAAACTGTTGATTAACTCACATATGTATAGGTCCCAATATATATCGCTGAGATATCGCCAAAAGAGCTTCGTGGAGGGCTAACAACCATCAATCAGGTTAATTAAAACCCTTAAATTTCCATACTATTTATCATGAATAAGCGTGGAGCTCAGTTAGTATCAGTAGTTCATATTTTTCTGTTAATCAATTTATGCAGCTCATGATTGTAACTGGTTCGTCAATATCGTTTTTGGTGGGAACAGTTGTTACATGGAGATCTTTAGCTTTAATCGGTATGTAAAACAGTAAAAGTACTAAAAAAATTTAACCATGAATCCAAAAACTTACGAGAGGTTGAATATTTGATTTGCAGGAATCGTTCCCCCTGTTCTTCTGGTGATTGGCCTAATGTTTATCCCAGAATCCCCAAGATGGCTCGTACGTTCTTACAAATTGGAAAAATTAGGGTTTTTTTAGTAATGTAGGAGATGATAATTGTATTATATTTTAGGCAAAAGTCGGACGTGAAGTAGAATTTCAATCTTCTTTACGCCAACTCCGTGGTGCAAAAGCAAACATTTCTGCTGAAGCCGATGAGATACATGTATGATTGTAGTTTTTCTGCTATATTTTGTTCAAAGAAAAACTGATATATACTATAATTAACTCTGGTCTTACCAAAAAGACGAATTCTTTCTTTGTTTCTTTGGTTTTTGTTTTATATAGGAAACTATAATTAATCTTCAAAAACTTCCTCAAGCTGGAGTACTGGATTTGTTTGATGCCAGATACATAAAACCGGTTATTGTAAGCAAAGGACATTTTTCCTTTTTCTTTAATTCCTTGATGAACTGTAAATTTTATTCAATTAGAATTTGTTTTTAGATTGGTGTTGGATTGATGGTATGCCAACAATGGTGTGGAATCAATGGAATTGGATTCTATGCAAGTGAAATCTTTAAAACTGCTGGTAATTACCCAAATTACTGCTTAAGTTGGAACTTATGATCATTAACTGCTTAGTTTAATGATTTTGTGATCACTTTTTATCCACAGGATTTGCCTCAGGGAAATCTGGAACCATTGCTTATGCCTTGATTCAGGTAAGATATACACCGTACCTTAATGCAGAAAGAACGACTTAATAGAGAATAAGTAGTCTTTCTTATTAAGTCCTAATTTTTTCTTGGTTTTATATCTTTTATATCGCGTTAATATATTATTTTTAAATCCAGATTCCTATCACAATTGTTGGCATGATCTTGCTGGACATATCAGGAAGAAGAATTCTCCTTCTGGTAAGTACAGAGCAATTAACCCTTTACAGATTACCTTTCAACTAATTATAATTTGTACCCCTTTGACTCTCAAAAGTCAACTTTTTAGTCGTTTTTGTGATTTATTTGGTTATAAATATTGCAATAAGTAACATTTTGCTGTTCTATCAGGTTTCTTCATGTGGGACATGTCTAGGCGTTTTTCTTACCGGAACTGCATTTTATTTCATGGTTCACGCTCGTTGCTTATATGGGTTGTATATTTGCAAGAAATAGCAACATACTTTTATTTATATGCTTAATATATATAGCATCCTAATTCCTACATTCATTTCTTCCTATTACAACATTGTAATAGAAATAAATGAAAGTAAGATGTTATATATCATAAACAAATAAATTAAAGTACATTGTTATTTCTTGCTACGCTAAAAAAAATCTAAGTGTTTGATTAATCCAGGGCCAAGCCAAGTTCCTTGGATGGGCTCCACTTTTGGCTGCCTCGGGTGTTTTGGTATTCATAGCAGCATTTTCAATAGGAATGGGAGCAGTACCTTGGCTGATCATGTCTGAGGTAACCTTTCAAAATTTAGTTACGTTAAGTAATAGCAACATATATATATATATATATATATATATATATATATATATATATATATATATATATATATATATATATATATATATACTTTTGTTTATTTATTTGTTTATTATATTATATTATAGCATCCATCCTAGTTTCATTTAACAAACGGGTGAATGCATGCCTTTTGTATTTTGGTTCACATAGATATTCCCGTTGCACATAAAAGGCGCAGCAGGGAGTCTTGTTGTGCTAGTGAATTGGTTGGGTGCGTGGGTGGTTTCTTACAGTTTCAACTTCCTCATCAACTGGAGTCCTGAGGGTACGCACTACTTATATATATATATATATATATATATATATATATATATATATATATATATATATATATATATATATATATATATATATATATATATATATATATATTCACAATCAATCCTGCAGATTAATTTAGTGTACATAGTTAGAATTTCAATTCATGGTCTAAAGAATTTTGTTGCATTTGTGTGTTGGTGTAGGTACCTTTTGGTTGTTTTCAGGATTTGGTATTATTACCATTGTGTTTGTAGTGAAAATGGTGCCAGAAACCAAAGGAAAAAGCTTGGAAGAAATTCAAGCAACTATCAATTCGTAATTTTGTTATTTGGAGTTTAAAAGAAAAGGCATAATAGTCGTAGACCGATATTCAAGAATGTAACATCTAATAGACGAATACGGGCTGCTTTAGTCAATTTTCGGTTTGGTTTTTTTCATTATTCATTTTTATATGTTAATTAGTTATATATATTTTATATGTTTCTTTTGGTATGTTTTGTTGTAGCGATATTAGAGCATCGATGGCTTGTCGACTTGTAATGAAATTATCTATACTGGTTTTTTTGGAGGAATGAAAATATTTTCCAATACATAATAGAAAAATGTGTTCCAATTTGCTATTTTTTTTTTTTAAGATTTGGTTGCCTATTTCAAGGAAGTTTGGATTATGTGACACTAGGCATGTTGCCGCAAGAATAAGATTATAACATATTCAAATATGTAGGAATTAATGTTCAAATATGTGGGAATTAATGTTCACACAAATATAGAACCTATAAATAACATATTCTACTATTAGTATAAGCATATAGACGGATACGTTACAACAAATGCTTCTTTGTAAACAATGTGTACTTTTAGAGCATCCACAATGCATAGTTCAATGGAAAAGTTGAATGAGGTGACATGTCTAATTGTTATTCAATGGATTAAACTCTACCATTGTGGGATGTCATGTTGGCATTCAATGGATATAGAATTCAATGGTCATTGAACTCTTCAATAGGAAAAAAAAACCTTTTAATTATTAAATATATATTCTATTGAACTCTATTGAGTTCAATACATTGTAGAAAAATTAATGTAGAGTTGTATAGTAAGTAAAATGATGATGTGTCAATCCATTAAACTCTAATAAGTTTAATGTATTGGGGATGCCTTTACCAATACCCCATCTACCATATCTTAATTAATCTTCACTAAGAATTACAACATCATCTTTTTCTCATTACATACAAGCATGATATTTAGAATGACCACATCATTTTTTTTTAATTATGTATAAGCACTATTTATTAAAGTGTCATGGTCTAGTAAAGTACCATGGACCAAAAAAAATGAATGCTCATAGAATGTAGCATATATATATATACTAGGCGAATACCCGCGCGTTGCGCAGAAGCATCTATATAGCTGAAATCTTTACAAATATATGTTTTTTTTTTTTTAATTTCAATCTTTTGAATGACATCTATTTGCGGGTTACTCATTAATAAAAGTAAATATAATATATGGTTTAATGTTATTTATAGTTGTTATTGTTAATTAATTTTTTAAAATTTATTTGCTTAACTTTCTAATTTCTATCATTGTAATTATTTAAAACATCAAACATTTTTTTTAAAGGTAACAATATAATTATTTATATAGATTTATTTTTAACTATTGTTATTGTAAGTTATTTTAATTTGTAACAACGGAAATTTTTAAACAAAATTTTCATTTCAAAAGGAAGTATTTTCATCCAAAACAAGGCATAAACATTCAACGTGTCATATCATAATACAAATCATATGAATCCCAAGATCATAAATCATCTATCAGTGTGTACAGATCACGCCGGCGCCTTCCCACGGTCCTCGCTAGTACCTGAAACACATACACAACAACTGTAAGCATAAACGCTTAGTGAGTTCCCCAAAATACAACTTACGCACATACGCCTTTCCAGGCCCTGACCTTCCGGTCCATGTGTCTCAGGGGACTTCCGTCCCTGCTGGGTAAACCTTCCGGTCCTACCCACGCCAACCCTTCGGTCCACATTACAACGCCTTCTGGCCCATAACATATTCGCCTTCCGGCCCACATTAAACATATCATACATAGCACATATAACAATTAACTTATCACATATAACACATATGTCTCATATCATATCCGACCTTCCGGTCACACAATCAAACCCTTCCGGGTACAGTATAGTGAGAAGACTCACCTCGTGAATATCGATAGCTAGCAAATCCCGAAATCACTCGTGCTCGATCCTCTGAGCTACAATCTCCCTATAACATCATACATCTCTTATTAACACTTTTTATCTCTAAGGTTGACTATCCCTAAGAAGTCAACACAGGTCAACTCTGGTCAACGGTCAACAGTCAACTTTGACCGGACTCGGCGAGTGCACAAGGGCAACTCGGCGAGTCTAGACGTTTTCACCAACTCTCTAGGATTCCCTTCTTACACGTCGAGTACTCCCCCTGACTCGACGAGTTCCACCTGGAAGAATCGCGGGGCCACCCCGACTCAACTCGCCGAGTCTCAAGAACGACTCGGCGAGTCCCAGGTCGACTTAGTCCTCCTGTCAACCCTCTCTAACTCACCCTGACTCACTGAGTCAACCTATGACTCGTCTGGACCACTCACTGAGCGAACTCAAGGCAATCTTCAAGCTACTCGCCGAGTCTGCTCATCTGACTCGGCGAGTCCATACCATGCAATCACTCAAACTCGCTTCTAAGGTCAGATCTGCTCCAACAATTCATAGATCTGGCCTTCCTAGACTGATTCATCACGTAAAGCCCCAAACTTGGTGTACATACAACCTCTAAATGTCCATATATGAAGAATTATCAACAAATATCACAACTCAAGGTCATAACCTCTATTGTTCTTCATAAAGCTTGATGAATGAGGCTCTCTGGACCTCTATGGATCTAGATCCAAAGCCTCATCACAAGCAAGGGACTATTTGACCATCAAATCAACCCAACAAAGGCCACAAGAAGCCCTAAATCCAAATATGCTTCACAAAACAGAAGATGAGCCGAAATCATACCTTTAGATCGACGATCTAAGCTTCAAATCCACAGAATAGCAACCTCCTTTGCTTCCTCTTAGCTAGGACTTCCCTCTTCTTTGCCAAACAACACATAAAGGTCAAGAAATGCTTCCTTTCTCTCTCTCAAATCGCTAAAGCACTCTAGGGTTTCTCTCTATGGACTGCTGGGTACAAATGACGGCCATAAGGCCCTTTAAATAGGTCCCAAACCCGAGAAATTAGGGTTTCATTAAACAGCGCGAACTCGCCGAGTCCAGGCGAATCCCGCGTCCAGAATCGCGTCCCTACTCAGCGAGTCTGAGCTCCAACTCGCCGAGTCCCCTCTCAAAACACCAAAATCAAAAACAATAAAGATACCTGGAAATTCGGGCTGTTACATTATTTTAAGCTACTTATTTGAAAACTTTTAATCATTATAAAATATCTTTAGGAAATATTTAAGTTAAATTAATATTACAATTTAGTTTTTGCATTTAACACTAAAATTTATCACTTTTAACTATTTAGAAAATATTCTTTGGGTTTTTTAAGTAGAACTCAAATTTATATTGAAGTTGACCCTGTAATGTTATATTTAAATTAACAATTTTAATATTTTGTCCAAATTGTTCAAAAGTTGTAGCTTTAAACTGATAATGGTTTACATACAACAACATATTAAATCTAATAAATTAAGTATAATCTATGCTATCAATAGCGCGCTATAGCGTTTTGCGGTGTTACTGAACCGCTATTTTGAAATAGCGTTTACGAATAGCGGTGACGCTATTAGCGGCGCTATTGACCGCTATTTACCGCGAACCTCATCAGCGTTATAGCGCCGCTACAACCGATTTTATATTTTCGTACATATTGGGCTACATTGACAAAGAAAAAAACAATTGTGTGTTATTTCAATATTAAATCTTTATTTTTTTTAACTGGTTCTCTAAACTTTTTGTCTTAATAAGTCCAAATAATAAATATATTTAATTACAAAATACAAAGCAACAAATGACAACTTCCCTTTCTCATCCGTTTCAGTACCTAGAAACCACGAATGACTTGAGCTGCGATGACATTTTGACACTTTATAGTTTCCATATTAGTATATTAGAATATTATATATAGATTTTGTTATGTTTTTATATGATTTTTATGATATTAATTATATATAGTATTCATAATCTAATATCTAATGTTTGTATAAATATATAATATAAAATAAACATAAAATTACGAAACCGCTATACCACTGCTATAGCACCACGATAACCGCAATTTCAAATAGCGGCATGTGACCGATATTGAAATTTCAACCGCAATAACTGCTTAGAGTATAATATGTTAAAAGTTAAAGACATAACTTTATAAGTAGAAGTAAAAATATTATTTAAATATTAAGATTTAGTTTATTTATCATTACATTTTCGGTTTGATATTTATTTAATCTTATTAACTAACTTATAATCATTATCAGATAGACACTACAATTTATCACTTTTAACTATTTACAAAATATTCTTTAGGTTGTTTAAGTTGAACTAAAGTTTATATTTAAGTTGATCCTATAAGGTTATATTTAAATTAACAATTTAAATATTTTATACAAATTGTTCTAAAGTTGTAGCTTTAAAATGATAATGGTTTACATACAACATATTAGACCCAATAAATTAAGTATAATATGTTAAAAGTTAAAAACATAACTTTATAATATATTCTTTTCACATTGAAATTTAGTTTATATATGATTACACTTTAGGATTTATATTTATTATCTTTACAAAATTTTACATCTAATAAATTAAGTATAATATGTTAAAATATAAATACATAACTTTATAAGTAAAAGCAAAACTATTATTTTAATATTGAAATTTAGTTTATTTTTTTGTTACACTTTGGGTTTTATACTTATTTATCCTTATTAACCAATTTATAATCATTATTAGAAAGACACGACAATTTATCATTTTTAACTATTTACCAAATATTCTTTGGGTTGTTTAAGTTGAACTAAATTTATATTTAAGTTGATCATGTAAGGTTATATTTAAATTAACAATTTAAGTATTTTATACAAATTGATCAAAAGTTGTACCTTTAAAATGATAAGGGTTTACATACAACATATTAGACCTAATAAATTAAGTATAATATGTTAAAAGTTAAAAAACAAACTTTATAAGTAGAAGAAAATATATATTTTTAATATTGAAATTTAGTTTATATATGATTACAAAACCAACTTATAATAATTATTAGAAAGAAATTGAAAAGTCATGGGAGTTTCAAATGAATGTGGTGAAAGGAAAAAATGCATGGGAATTTCAAATGAATGTGGTTCAAGAAAAAATGCAAGCTTTATAAGTATACTAGACGAATGTCCGCGCATTGCGCAGAAGCATCTATATAACTGAAATCTTTACATGTTTTTTTTTAAATATAACAATAATGTTATTGTTAAATTTGATATAATAATTCTTATACTATGGAGATATAATATATTGATTATTTTTGAAGAGTAAATTACACGAATGGTCCATATGGTTTGGGGTGATTTGCACGCTTGGTCCCTAACTTATTTTTTTAACTCGGAATGTCTCTACTATTTGTTTTTGTTACACGTTTGGTCTCTGTCTTACCTAAAAAAGACTATTATTTAAATAGGGAAAAATGATGGGGTATGTAAGGTAAGGTGAATGGGTGGGGTTGAGGGTGTGTTTATTTAAATAAATTAGAAAATCAAGGGAAAAATAGTCTTTTTAGGTAAGATAGGGACCAAGTGCGTAACAAAAAAAATAGTAAAAATAGTAGCACGCAGCCATGTGGTGAGCACAAAGCGAACTATTCTTTTGCCTTTTACTAAAAAAAAAAAAGAAAACAAAAAAAATAGTAGGGACCTTCCGAGTTAAAAAAATAAGTCAAAGACCAAACACGTAAATTACTCTAAAACATAGGGTCCATCCATGTAATTTACTCTATTTTGAATTATATGATAATTCAATCTTTTGAATGACCTCTGCCTACGGGTTACTCATCAAATAAAATAAAATATAATATATAGTAATGTTATTTATAGTTGTAGTTAATATTAATTAATTTTTCTAAACTTATTTTGTTTAACGTTTTAATTTCTATCATTGTAATTATTTAAAATATCAAACAATTGTTTTTTGTTCTTTTAAAGGTAACAATATAATCATTTATATAGAGTTATTTTTAACTATTGTTATTGTAAGTTATTTTAAGCTAACTATTTGAAAACTTTTAACAATTATAAAAATATATTTAGGAAATATTTTAGTTAAATTGATATTACAATTTTGTTTTTGCGTTTAGCACTACAATTTATCATTTTTAACTATTCACAAAATATTTTTTGGGTTTTTTAAGTGGACTTGAAATTTATATTGAAGTTGACCTTGTAATGTTATATTTAAATTAACAATTTAAGTATTTTGTCCAAGCTGTTCAAAAGTTTTAGCTTTAAATTGATAATGGTTTACATATAACAACATATTAAATCTAATAAATTAAGTATAATATGTTAAAAATTAAAGACATAACTTTATAAGTAGAAGTAAAAATATTATTTTAATAATGAAATTTTGTTTATTTATGATTACACTTTAGGTTTGATACTTATTTAACTTTATTAACCAACTTATAATCAATATTATAAAGACACTACAATTTATCACTTTTAACTATTTACAAAATATTCTTTAGGTTATTTAAGTTGAACAAAAATTTATATTTAAGTTGATCCTTTAAGGTTATATTTAAATTAACAATTTAAGTATTTTATACAAATTGTTCAAAAGTTGTAGCTTTAAAATGATAATGGTTTACATACAACAACATATTAGACCTAACAAATTAAGTATAATATGTTAAAAGTTAAAAACATAACTTTATAAGTAGAAGAAAATATATTCTTTTAATATTGAAATTTAGTTTATATATGATTACACTTTAGGTTTTATATTTATTTAACCTTATTAACCAACTTATAATCATTATTAGAAAAAAATTGAAAAGTCATCGGAGTTTCAAATGAATGTGGTGAAAGGAAAAATGAATGAGAGTTTCAAATGAATCTGGTGAAAGAAAAAATATTAGCTTTATAAGTATATAATGACTGGGCGAATGCCCGCGAGTTGCGCAGAAGCATCTATATAACTGACCTCTTTACAAATATATGTTTTTTTTTTAATATAACATTAATGTTGTAGTTAAATTTAATATAATAATTCGTATACTAAGTTGATATAATATATTGATTATTTTGAATTATATGGTAATATATACATCTATTAAAACTGCATAATCTCAATCTTTTGAATGATCTCTACCTGTGAGTTACTCATGAATAAAATTAAATATAATATATGGTTTAATATTATTTATAGTTGTTGTTATTGTTAATTAATTTTTTAAAATTTATTTGCTTAACGTTTTAATTTCTATCATTGTAATTATTTAAAATATCAAACATTTTTATTTTATTTTAAAGGTAACAATATAATCATTTATATAGAGTTATTTTTAACTATTGTTATTGTTAGTTATTTTAAGCTACTTATTTGAAAACTTTTAACGATTATAAAAATATCAATAGGAAATATTAGTTAAATTGATATTACAATTTAGTTTTTTGCATTTAACACTACAATTTATCATTTCTAACTATTCACGAAATATTCTTTAAGTTTGTTATGTGAAACTGAAATTTATATTGAAGTTGACTCTGTAATGTTATACTTAAATTAACAATTTAAGTATTTTGTACAAACTGTTTGAAAGTTGTAGCTTTAAACTGATAATATTTTACATACAACAACATATTAAATCTAATAAATTAATAATAATATGTCAAAAAGTTAAAGACATAACTTTATAAGTAGAAGTAAAAATATTATTTTAATATTGAAATTTAGTTTATTTATGATTAAATTTTTGGTTTGATGCTTATTTAACCTTATTAACCAACTTATAATCATTATTAGAAAGACAGTACAATTTATCACTTTTAACTATTTACAAAATATTCTTTAGATTGTATAAGTTGAACTAAAATTATATTTAAGTTGATCCCGTAAGATTATATTTAAATTAACAGTTTAAATATTGTATACAAATTATTCAAAAGTTGTAGCTTTAAAGTGATAATGGTTTACATACAATAACATATTAGACCTAATAAATTAAGTATAATATGTTAAAAGTTAAAAACATAACTTTATAAGTAGAAGAAAATATATTCTTTTATTGAAATTTAGTTTATATATGATTACACTTTAGGTTTTATATTTATTTATCCTTATTAACCAACTTATAATCATTATTAGAAAGAAAGTGAAAAGTCATGGGAGTTTCAAATAAATGTGGTGAAAGAAAAAATGCTTCCTTTATAAGTATACTAGGCGAATCCTCGCGCGTTGCGGGAGAATAAAATTATATAGTTAAAATAATAACTTTTACCAAATTATTATTTAATATTTCTACTTTGAAATAAAATGTTAGTAGTAAAGCAAACATATAGTTAACATATTAGTTTTATTAAGCATTATAGTTTAATTTTTAAGTCATTGTGATATATACAACTAGGTTAATACCCGTGGAAACCACAGATGAGAAAAAAACACTATTGATAATTTCAAATTATAATGACTAATCAATGATTTGAAAAGAATAGTATTTTACAAAGTTTGACATTTCTTTTATAAGTTTAAAATGATTAGTTAAAATTAATATATACCGATATGAATATCTGTTCAACATTCTACATGTATAAATGTAAAATTGCTTACCTTCAAAATTTTAAAATAATCGTTTAAGCCTAAAAAAGAATGACCTAACACAATAATTAAGACATTAAAACAACTTTAAAACTTAATAGGCATGATAATAATTAATATTGGATTTGCAAACAGTTAATAATAATTATTGTTAGAATGTTTTGAAAAAAAACAGATTTAGGTAGGTTGGTTTTATAATGATATAAAAATAGAAAAATATGATGCGTTTGAATTAAAATAATATAAGACTATTACCTTTCACTAATATAATTAACACATTAGTTGATTTAAAATGATAAAAGACTATTACCTTTCACGTTCGGTTAATCTGTATCCAATCCATCATATGCTTGTTTTAGGAATTTATGACAAAGTTAGTATATATGGCTTTGATAAATGAGATGCACCTAAACATCATTATGACACTCTTAGCTTCTTTTACACATGTTAATAAATTACTACTATTGTTTTAAGTTATTTCTATATGAAACATTTTAATTGTTTAGAGATTAAACATATGTAGATATTAAATTACTTATAATATCTGAAATGTCCTTTTACGTCGAAATACATTAGACTACCCATATTCCATAGGCTCTAAATTTCAATCCTTCTAGAAAAGACAAACAAAAACTTTTATCCACATCAAATAACATGAGCATCAACATAAGCAGATCAACTTCTTCATACAAACCATATTGTTATTCAAACTTCACTCCAACCAAAAACCTTATAATAACCTTCAAACCCAAAAAGAACAAATGGTCAACAAATGACCATTTTACCCTTGATTAAAAAAGCACATATACTCTTAAAATTAACAACAATTACCTGTTTAGGATCATAAACAACATAATGATTATATTCATGAGGACTTTCTTTATGCTTGATTTCTACCAGACAGCCAATACAGATCCTAAAACAGAAGAGTGCGATGGAACTCAAAGCCATCTTACGCTCATTACTGAATTTGAACTATTACACCCAAGATTCTATATAATCCAAGAAACACGAAAATGATATTTACTAAGAAAAAAACCCATCAAATTAACAAATTAACAAATTAACAATTAAAATGGAGAAACCCACGAATAACCCCTTCAGAGTATAAAGTAAAAAATTGTAATATTGAATTATATTAACCTTTTGGCGATGACTACACTCTTCACATCCACGAATAACCGCTTCAGAGATCCGATTGTTTGAAGTTTAGTTCTACATTAATACCGTACAATCGACAAACATCTTATATACACTATTAATAAATTTAATTGATTAAAAACAATATTTTAATACAAACCTTTTCAAATGTAGACGCATCTTGTGAATTGCTATCAATTAGCCATAGTTTATCCAAGGTCTAGGCCTAACAGGCATCTTAATCTTTTCATCGTCACTTTTCTCAATATATGCTTCGTTCTTGGATGTTGTTCAAAAATACTCATAGGGACAAGAACATTGTTATCTTTAACTCTTTTTAGAGTAAAAGATGTAAGAGATTCAAATCCTGGTCGAATTGATGGAATATCAATGGCTTTTTCTTTGACATCATGTCTGTCCCCATCATGAAATTATTTTCACAAAAATTCTAGCTCGATATTATTTAATTTTTTAAATGCTTTATCTGCATCATAATCAAGTTCAAGCATATGGAGTAATTTGCCAATTAGTAACACATAAAAGTACCATGGATTGGATCGATGGTTGATATATACATATACATAGATGATAAAAAAAGTTCAAAGAATATGAATATTGATTACCCCAAAAGAGAGATGCAATCTTTATTAGTCAAATGCAGGTCCAAATGTTATATATGGTTCTAAATTTAAAAGAAACCTAATAATTCAATAAAAAGAAAGATGATTAAGAATTTACTTTATAGGAATTGGTTTCAGAGTCTTGTTTGCCATCTCAATCGTCTATAAAAAAAAGTATCATGTTAATGGAACCATAAGAAGTAAGAGGAGTTTATTAACAAAAGGGAAATCAGAATTTATCATCACCTTGTGCTTGAGTAGCTGATGAAAATACTGTTTATAGATTTCTTTATAGCCCAAAGAAAATCAATAAACCAAACTAATCTTAACTACACTAACCATTTTCTTTCAAACATTTCATCAAGCATGTGGTGTGCATCTTCAAACCTGCCAACTTAATCGTGACAATATTTATCAGGACTTAAAATGCATGTCAATTAGAAGGTTTTCCTATGACCGTCATGAACAATAAAGTTATATTCGCTATAAATTAAAGGTATAGTTACCTTGCCCTGGCAACCCTCCTCGTTCTCCTATTTCCCTCTCTGTTCCTTCTGCGGGCAACTCTCATCCCTGTCGATGACCCTCATGTTCCAGTCATGATGTCCTTCTCCACAACCTAAATCACAGAGACTCAAAATAGAATCAATCCAGGTCACTCATGAAGATCGCTTCTTAGAAATAAATACCCTCCGCAAAATCGAAGCAGGAGTTGACTTTTGGAAATACCTCTTCAAAATCCACCCAAACTTATACTGATTTATTACATAATAGTTGTTGTACATCAAACAATCTTAATCTAACATACGAATGGAGCTATGGTGGAATAAGAAGAAGAAGAAGAGAGAGAAAGACATTACCACAAAGAGTTAGATTTGATTTGGTTTGAACAATAACAAAAAACACAACCATTCAATTTCGTTCCTCAAATATTGGGATGTTCGTAATCAGATCACAAATTTTTCGTGATTACATAGTTGATTTCTCGGGAAAAAAACTGGAAACTCTTAGTCAGTTACAATCTTGTGCCATAAAGTAGGATTTCATTTTGAAATTTGATATTATTCATCCAAGGATTCACTTTCCTAATCCTAATCTACGTGACTTTTAAGCATAAAAGGGCAAAATAGGAACATCACATTGGAAAATTGAGCGGGAGAAAAAGGTGGAGAAAGGCTGAGTAATTGACACGTGTCATATTGGTACTGTTTTATTAGGATAGTAGATTATTTGATAATTTTATAAACCGTTTATAATTGTGTAAATTATATATCAAATGAATGATAATATAACGGGTAACAAAATGTATGAACAAAAATATAAACTGCAACTTTTAGTAACATAAAAATAGAAAAACATCTATTATAACATTTGTATTAAAAAAGATATATATACAACGAATAATAAAAAATATGAAAAATAAACACTATAACTTTTAATAAAATAAAAACATTAAAACATCTATTATAACATTTATATTAACTCTTCATATTTAAATCACAAATCTCTTCAAATACATTAATGTTTTTAATGAGCAACTCTTTACAACCTTATAAAAGAAAGGAAAATAAAAAGTTATTAGTGATTACTAATTAATAATCATAAGTTAAAAAACTCTTGAGTTGTAACTAATAAATATACATAAATTAGAAAACTCTTGAGTTGTAGTGTGAGTTTCAAATGAATGCGATACTTGGAAATGTATATTTATTATTATTATTATTATTATTATTATTATTATTATTATTATTATTATATTCGTCTAAATAACTGGTTTTGATGCATCATTTTAATCCTTTCAATTATTAGACATAAATATATTTAATTATAAATTTATAACATACATAGGTGCATATACATGTTAAACAAATCACATATAATATATATATATTCATAAATGTCATATGTAATCCTTGTCGTAGTAATATGGATAAATTACTTTCATATGAAGAACATATCATGATAAGTCTATTATAATTACATATCAAACGTTCAAAATTATGTTATCTTTTAAATAAATTATGTTATCTTTTAAATATTGTCTTTTAAATATGTTGTGTAGGATAACCTAACAAAAAAATAATAGAAAATAAACATAATGAAATAGAAAAACTACAATCAAATAAATAAGAGCATTGAGTGGTTGAATATATAAATAAAGATGTTACATAAACATACATTTAAATCAAAAGAAAAAACTAACATTTGTTAACTTTGCTCAAACAAAAAAACCTATATCCATTTTATGAATCTTCTTTCTTCATTTAACACCATTCAACCATAGAAACTTGATGACAATTCTTCACTAACCTGCAATCAAAATATTTTTCTTGAAAAAGAAGAATCAGAAAGATATTCGAAGCAAAACATTGATGTTTGGAGAGCCACATTCAAGATTGAGTAATACACACAAATCACATATAAATATTAAATGAGAAATTGAATATAAAGAAAGAATAGAAAAGCTTCATTTCTTTTGGTTGAAAGAAAAAATCATATTATGATTACCATCGATGCGACATAACCCATTTCTTCAAATCATCATATTTGGATCGTGAATGCTTCAACTATATGAAAACTTTTGAATCATAATATCTTCAAATCCTTCTTACATGTAAGATTTTATATAAAACAAAAGACACAAAAGATTGGCCTTTATATAGTAAACTTTTCACTAAATGCTAATTAAACATAATATAAGTTATTAAACTTTTGAGTGTTAAATCATAATTAAGAAAACTTTTGAGTTGTATTAGTTAAAAAAGGGGGTTTCAAATGAATGTGGTTTGAGAAAGTTAAAAAAAATAGGGTTTCAAATGCATGAGATTCAAGAAAAAAATGCTAGCCTTATAAGTATGTGTGTGTGTGTGTGTGTGTGTATATATATATATATATATATATATATATATATATAGGGGTAGGTATAATGTGGATGGACAACTATTGTGCGGACGTGTGGACAGTGTTATTCTATGAGAATTACTAAGAGAATAAATTTTTTAGTAATGCGAATATGTTTAACCTCAAACAAATATCATCATCTTCATGCATTCTCACTAATTCTTATTCATTTTTGTTCTCACACATCGTTTTTCACTCTTTTTCATTCTTACAGAATACGACTAAATAAACATTCTAACAACATTCTGACAGAATGAGAATAATAATAAAAAGTCTATAATAACTTTATAGACGATTTAATTAGTGAGAATGTGTGATAATAACAATAGTTATGTAAGATTGAACGTATTCATATTATCAAATAACATATTTTCTTTGTCATTTTCACATAATAACATTATCCACATTTCCACACAACAGATGTCAATATATATATATATATATATATATATATATATATATATATATATATATATATATATATATATATATCACATTAAAAGTTATTAAGGTATTTAGAAAATTATGAAAAATAGTCTAGATTGCGTATTGTAGTATAAAACAAAATTACATAATGATCCTAAATCAACAAACTATAACAAGCTGATTGAAATTGCATCATCTTTTTCTTTTGGCTCCATATATATAGCCATAAACTTTTTTTCTTGAAATGTGAAGTATAAGGAAAGGAGAGGTGTAAAGATTAAAGCAAATGATGATATTATTATCTGGATATCAGTGATGAAAGGTTAGACACAAAAAAAAAACCACACTTAAATATATAATATATTATCTTTCACTTAGCAATTATGTCTGTGTTGGTATTAGACGGGACAAAAGAGGAGCACAGGTCTAAAGGGCGGGAAAGTAAAACAAAAATGAACACAGAACAGGAGGGAAAATTCTGCACTTTATTCACATAACAGGAAAATAACAAAAGGAGATAATACTAAACGTACATATTACCATCCTATTTAAACAACTAAAGCAAAGCTAAAAACTAGGAAATGACACTACCTATCTGCATAAAAACAGGAACCACATGCCTACATGGGTTGGACTTATTCAATTAGCTAGACTTGGTAAAAGGGTAAATAAAACGTGCATAATGACAAAGGCTCTGAATTATTTTGACATTTCCCCTTTAATTCAGAGCTTCCAATCTTCTTCACTCCAATAAGATTTCTCATTTCTTCATGTTTCACTCTTGTTAATGGTTTTGTGAGCAGGTCTGCTTTCTGCTCCTTTCCACATACGTGAGTCACAGCTATTTCACCATTCTCCGCACATTCTCTGATAAGATGAAATCTTATGTCGATGTGTTTACCTGCCATGGAACACAGGGTTTTTCATGAGTTCAAGGACTGACCTATTATCAACATACATGGTCACAGGTGTTATAGCTTGACATGTTATATTAGTGAGAAGTCGTCTCAGCCATATCCCTTGACAAGCCGCCATGGTAGCTGCCATAAACTCTGCCTCACAGGAAGACAGAGCTACACATCTCTGTTTCTGAGATGCCCATGACACTAAATTTCCATTTACATAAAACGCCATACCACCCGTGCTTTTCCTGTCATTTTCATCTTTTGCTAAATCATTGTCCGTGTACCCAATGATTTTGACTTCTCTTTCTCCTTTTGTGTATTCTAAACCATAGTTTAAGGTTCCGTTTACATACCTTAGTATGGTTTTCACGGCTTGAAGATGCTTTATTGTTGGTTTTTCCATGAACCTGACCACTCCAACTGCAAATGTGATGTCAGGACGGGTATGTGCCAAGTACCTTAGTCCTTCAACTAAGCTCCTGTATTTTGTGGGATTTACCAATTCTCCTTCTTCATCTTTTCTTAGCTTCAATTTGTGTTCCATTAGGCTTCTAGTGGGATTGCAGTCTAGCATTCGAGTCTTGGCAAGGATACTCTTTACTTATGCTTCCTGCTTCAGTGTGATGCCTATATTTTGTTGATTTACCTCAATACCCAGGTAGTAAGTAAAAAACCCAGATCGCTCATCTTGAATTTGACATTCATATCTTTCTTGAAGTTCTGAATACTTTGATCACAGCTACCTGTTACCAACAAATGTCCACATACACTCCCACAATGAAAATGCCATCATCCTCCTTCTTCGTATATACAAAGTATTCCAGTGCATATCTTATGAAACCCAAACTTTTCAAATACTTATCTAGACATGCATTCTAGGCCCTCGGTGCTTGCTTTAGCCCGTAGAGCGTGTTTGACAACCTGTAGACCTTCTATATTTCACCCTCTTTCTTGTAACCATCAGATTGTGAAACATATACTTCTTCCTCCAAGTTCCCGTTTAGGAACGCAGACTTTACATCAAGATGGTGCACTCGCCATTCACTGGTACCTGCTAGGGCCATAATTACGTGTACTGTTTCGATTCTTTCCACTGGTTCGAAAACTCCATCGTATTCAACTCCGTGTTTTTGAACGTATCCCTTTGCCACAATCCTTGCCTTATACTTCAGAATCTTTCCACTTGGGTCTTGTTTTAACTTATATACCCACTTCAATCCTATGGCTTTTCGATTCTTTGGAAGATCAACTAGACTCCAAGTGTTGTTCTTCTCAATTGACGCCACTTCTTCGTCCATTGCTTTTATCCATTTGTTTTTCTTACTCGCTTCTGTATATGATGCAGGTTCTTCATTGTTGCGTATCATCATGAGTTCTTCTATGGGTATTTGAATTTCTTCTGTGTTCTCGTACAAGTCTCTAAGTAGCCGGTAACGTTTTGGAGCACCATCGTCTGTGGAGCTCGAAGTAGTGCTCGGGGATGTAATCAGAATTTGGGAATTTAAAGTGATGGGTGAATTGGGCGTACCCAGTGTGTTTATCGACATACTTTGTGGGCTTGACTGAGAGTCAACGGGAGAATTAATGGGTTGGGAACCTTCAGCCCAATTACTATCAATTTGCGATGGACCATGTTCTTGTTGTGGTGTATTAGGTTCCCACTCGACTTCATCATCATAAACCTCGTCTAGGTTGTAATCTTCGACAGTGAAACTCATACCTGGTATCGCTTTAATCTTCCTACACTTCTCCCACACCCAACCTTGTTGTTCATCAAAGAGTATGTCTCGGCTCACATATATCTTCCCAGTATCCAAGTCCAACAACCTATAAGCCTTTGTTCCCTTTTCAATTCTTAGATGAACCAATCTCATACTCCTCTCGTCTAATTTCTTCAGGTGGCCTTTTGCAATTCTCATATGTGCGACACAACCAAACACCCTAAGGTGTTCGACATGTGGTTTTCTCCCAGTCCACATCTCGTAAGGAGTTGTGTCTTTCAATGCTTTCGTGTGTGCCCTGTTTAGGACATAAACCGAGTGAGTTACAGCTTCGCCCCACAGGATGTCTGACATTCTCATGGTCTTCAAATTACATCTAACCATCTCCAATACTGTTCGGTTTCGTCTCTCCACCACACCATTTTGTTGTGGGGGGTATGGTGATGTGTAGTGTCTCTCCAATCCTGTCTCATTATAGTATGAGGTGAATTGGTTTGACAGAAATTCACCCCCATGGTCCGTTCTAAGAACCTTCACTTTTTCACCTGTTTTGATTTCTACCTTCCCTCTAAAGTTCTTAAAGATTTGAAGAGCTTCATCTTTCGTTTTCATCAAATAAACCCACATCACCCTGCTATAGTCATCAACCAGTAACATGAAATACCTGTTCCCTGAGGGTGTAGGAAGTGAAACCGGGCCACAAAGATCCCCATGAACAAGTTCCAGTATCTTCTTTGATTTGTAATTCGTGTGTGAGGGGAAAGGATTCCTTGTCTGCTTTCTCACTAAACACCCTTCACAAGGCTGTAAAGGAATGTTTATCTTGGGTATCCCTTCAATCAACTTCTTTTCTGCCATGTGCTTCATTGAATTGAAGTTTATCTGACCCAATCTCGCATGCCACAACCATGTTGGGTCATTGATTTGAGCAGTCAGACACACTGCTCTAGCCTCTTCCAGCTCTATCTTGTAGATTCTATTGGGTGACCTTTGGACCTTCATTAACAGTTTTCCAGTAGCATCATGAACCCATAAAAATGGGTCCTTAATCCTGATTTCATCTCCTCCCTCTGCTAACTGACCCAAGCTAACTATATTACTGCACAAATCAGGAATGTAGTATAGCTCATTCAGCTTTCATTGACCACCATCTTTGCACTGAAACACAATTGAGCCTTTTCCTTTAATTCTAACTTTGGATGCATTCTGAAACTTTATATACCCTTGAATTTTTTTGTTCAAATCACGGAACTTGTCCTTGTCACCAGTCATGTGATTGCTTGCCCCAATGTCAAGGTACCACACTTTACTTTGGTTCAACTCTCCTTGCCTTGTTCTTAACTTTGGATTCACACTTTCTTCATTTAAGAATACTTCACCGACTTCTCTATCTTCAAGATATGACAATAGGAGGGCTGGTTCCCTGTCTTCTTGAATCAAGTTATTTTCTTGATTTCTTTCTTTTCTTGGATTCTTACACTCAGCAACATAATGTCCATAATCTTGACAATTATAGCATTGTACACTACTCTTGTCTTGACTAATGGTCCCACCATTGTTCCCATTCTTTTGGTGATGAGAGCTGCCTCTTCCACGACCACTGCGTCCACCACCTCTGCCTCGACCCCTTCCTCTTCCCCGTGATGACCAAGATCCACCACGGTTCCCTTTTGGGGTGCTTTTGGAGTCACCTTCAGCCTTCTTCTTGTTCTTTTCAGTCCATTCTTGTTAAGTCATGAGAAGCTTTTTATCATCTGGTTCACTATGGCCTTTCATACGTTCTTCATGGGCCTTCAATCTTCCCACTACTTCTTCAACTGTCATCACAGTCAAATCCCCAAATTGTTCCAGTGTAGAAGCAAACTATAGGAACTTGGATGGAACTGCTCTTAATAGCTTCTTCACTACATATTCTTCTTCCATGGTGTCACCCAGAGCACGCATAGTGCTTACTATATCATTCACCTTTACAGTGAACTCATCTACACTTTCTGACTCCTTCATATTCAAGGCTTCAAATTCTGCTTTTAAAGTTTGAACTCTTGCTGTTCTCACTCTGTCTGCCCCCATAAACATTGTCTTCAAAATGACAACAGCAAATCCACTGGTATCCCTTGATAAATAGTCGTCAATGCCATTTTGTCCTTCTTAACTTCAACTACTGTGTTTGTAGTCCTAGGTTCAACAGCATCCCAAACTCCTTGGGCCTGCATGAACACCCTCATCTTGATTGCCCAAGCAGCATAGTTGGACCTTGACAACATTGGATAATGAAGTGTGACCTGACTATCTTTTTCACCATTACCATTGTTTCCTGTCATCTCTTCAAGAGATTGATATTTGGGCATGCACCAGGTTTGCTTTGATAACAAATGTTGGTATTAGACATGGACAAAAGAGGAACACAAGTCTAAAGGGCAGGAAAGTAAAACAAAAATGAACACATAACAGGAGGGCAAATTCTGCACTTTATTCACATAACAGGAGATAATACTAAATGGGCATATTGCCATCCTATTTAAACAACTAAAGCAAAGCTAAAAACTAGGAAAGTGACTCTACCTATCTGCATAAAAACAGTAATCACATGCCTATATGGGTTGGACTTATTCAATTAGCTAGACTTGGTAAAAGGGTAAATAAAACGTGCATAATGACAAACAAAGGCTCTGAATTATTTTGACAGTTTGTGTACCTTCTTTTCCATTGTCATGCACTCCTTGATAACAAAAACAAAAGGAGAAGAAGCAAATTAGTAACCAAACATAGAATTGATGTTCATATATAGGGAAAACATTTCAAGGAACCAATCAATTAAGTACAATAAGTTGAAAAGTTAGTAACGAAACATAGAATCCTTGAAGATGTGTTTTTTTATTCGACGACGTTTGTTATCTTGTTGGTCAAATTACTCAAATCCAATTAAACAAAATTTCAGAACCTGAAGATGCGCTTTTGATTCGACAACTTACGTTGTTTTGTTGGTCAAATCCTGCCATCAAATTATTACCACCATCGGATTCTATTAATGGTAATCTTCATGAACAATCATTTATGGAGTATTGGATGACTTCGTCCAGGTTCCATTTGGAATCGATGGTCTGCTTCTTCTTAGTCTTGGTCTTGGTCTTGGTCTTCTTCATGTCTAGTTCCATTTAGCATTAAGAAGAAATCATCATACAAGAAAGATTGATTTCAATGAGTTTAAAATGGAGTCGGCGGCGTTGTTAATCCAAATTTGTTAGGGGCCCATTTTTTTATTTTTGCACGCGTTCATAATCAACCAACCGGCTTTGTTTTTATGTTTGTAGATTTATGCGTATTGCTTAGATTGATAAGGTTTTGTTTGTTTTTTAGATTTTTATGTCTTAATATAGAAATATATGGATATAATTTATATTTTATTTTCTAACAAAAAACCTGTTAATTTAGCATTGCGACTTTCCATTTCTAACAAGTCTATCACAATCTATCGCTATTTTGTTGGCAAAATATTTGTTGCTGACCTCCGACAAAGTTGTGACTGTTTGTTTGGTATCGAATTAGCGACAGCTAGTTTGGTCGCTAATCATGGTTAAAGTTTTCCTATGCCGTTTTATGCGACGGCTTTGTATCCACGGGAAATCCGTTGTTAAATCCCATCCCACAGCGACAGATTTGCTGTGGTGTGTGAAGCACAGAGTAGACCAAATTAGGAAGGTGGTGGCCAGCGAGGAGATCACAAGGGGCAACAAAAAGGGTGTTTGGTAAAGAGGTACACAACTGAGGGGGCATTATGATTATTTTATCACTATAAAGGTTAGAGAGATCTTGAAAGTACAATGAGTAAACGTGTAAGAAAAAAGAACGACCTAAGTTAGACAAACCGGAAAATATGTTTTGTGACTTTTAAAAGTTACATTTACACATAGCGATCGCCACACATATGACATGTAGTCATGTAGATGTCACATAATCAACATTAGTTGTGCAAGCTAAAAATATAATCAAGCTGCAAGGTGGAACCTTTTTCCATGTTTAAAGAGATATGGTATACAAATTGAAGGTAGCAGAAAACGAAACATATATGAAAATATGTTGCTACTCTACGACATTTAATTAACACTGAAAATTCTGAGTTTCTATATGTTTTCCATTTAATTTATATATGATATCACACTACAGATAGCTAGGCAGATAATGGACAGCGTACAATATTAATATCCATATTCATTGATATATGTAATGAGATATACAAAATCAAACAAATACTCATGAGATTTGTTACACATATATAAATATGAAATAAAACAACATAATTTACAAAACCAAAATTGAATCAAACCATCACTCACTTCACTTGACTATCTGTTTAATTAATTGCCTCCTTTAAGTCTGCCCTATAAAACAACAAACCCAGCACCATATATAATATCCCAAAAATAAATAAAATTAAAAGCCGTTTTGTTTTTTCAGTTATTCCCCCCTTCAGGGATCAAATTATGAACACTTTGTTCCGTAGGTGTCCCCGGAATATACGGGACAAAACCACGACCCCCAAAAACAGGACGCATAAAAGCATTATCAAACTTTCTCCAATAATAATGAACTGTATGAGAAGGTGTTGAAAGAAGCACACGTAGATTCGCTGGATGGAGCACCGATGTTGCTTCTTGACCCCCTCCAGCTTCCGGGTCCCGCTCATTTCCTAAAAGCGGGACCACAAACGATTTTGGGCTCGTTGGCTCTGACGAAGCCATTCGCGACATGTTTTTAGATGGAGGTAGCAATAGCCTCACTAGAGGCTTTGTTATCAATCCAAAAACCTACCCAAAAAAAAATATATTAAAAAAAAACAAACAAACATGTTATGTTAAATAGTAACCAAGATTAAGAGTACTTTACCACTGTACTGAAAAGGACTACAGTGATTGTACTTGTTATCATGATTGCATTCCCACGCAACTGTGTATGACCTAGCCTTGTGAACTGGACCATGAACAAAAAGTTATAGACTAGTAGAGACTTAAAACCATGATAGATGTTATAACTCATGGTTTAAAAAAAAATTATTAAATAATTGACCTGGTTATAAGCAAGGGCCATGGACACAGCACCTCTCATAAGACCAGCCCACCAAATCAAAACCTTAAAATATCAAAGTTTAAGGTAAGAAGTTGAGGATTTATTTTTAGTAAGATGCTTAAAGTGGAAACATGAAGATTAATAATAAGATCATACTTAGTACTTACTTGCTGCCTAAAAGTAATTTTCTCGTGTGCATTCTTCTTTGCTAAGTTGGCTAAAAATGATAAGGGGAAAACAAAGCATCCTCTTCCAACCAAAACTAACCCCAGTAAAATTGAGCTCACTCCGATTGATTTTCCAGGGCTGACATACCAAAAAAAAAAGAAACGATTATGACGAGGATGAGAAGGGCATTTACGACTTTTGTATCATTAACATCGGTTTCTGTCCAAAGCACAATAAACAACACAGTGCAACTTGTTCTGTTCTATTCTGTCAGATGTAACAAATGGATTGGGGCCTAAGTTTTATGCAAAATACCTGTCTTGTACGAAGTTCCATTTTTCAATATCCAAAGCATCCATACCAACATAAAGAAAGATAAAAAGCTCTGAAATAAACGACAGTGTTGCAAAGGCATGCCTGAAAATATGAGTGAGTAAAGATAGTGATGAGCTAATGAGTTCTTCAAAAATATAGTATTACAATTAGAGTAGGTAGGCATACTTGGTAGTGACTCTTGATTTTTCTGTAACATTATGCCAAGTGTAATGGGACATTACAATTCCACAGAAGAATACTGTGAGAATGCCACTCAAATAGAATAACTGCAAACATAGAATAAGTGTTATTTATTAAGTACCTAACTAACTACCCAAAGCTTATTAACTAATATAGGTTGAAAGCTAAATGTGGGAAAAATCTTACTTCAGCTAGCATATATGACATATAAGCCATTAGAATCATGATAGCAACTTCTCGATCCGTTGAATGTCTATAATTCAGCAACCCAAAGAATAGTTTTTTTTTTTTATATATATATAAAAATATCAACTTATGAAGAAAAAAAAATGCAATCTATAATTCTATGTACCTTCCAAAGTATAACTTTTTTATGATATACGCACTTAACAGCCCAGCCTGCATAAAGAGAGATAAAATGCCACGTCAGACGTCACATGATCATGTCTTCCAAGACAGAATTTAATTTTTTAAATGCTGAATATTTAGGAAAATTGTTAAGAATATGGATAGATGAGACTCACACCAGCTCCTAAGACTGTGCTTGTGACAAATAAATAGAAGAAATTTCCTACTAACTGAAATGCATCACTTGTTGTGATCCTACTTAAATCAAAGTTTTGGACTGCATTAAAGATCACTACTGATGTGGCATCATTCACTACCCCTTCCCCAAACACCAAACTGTACAATAAAGGGGTCTCATCTTGATTCAGCACCTGGATTGTTAAATAAGATAATATGTTATCTCACAAACAGGGTCTAATACTTTAATTATGATTATATAAAATCTTAATGATGTTTATTGACCTGCAAAGTGCAAACAGAATCTGTTGCAGAAAAGATTGCACCTAAGGCTGGAAAGGAAAAAAAAAAAGTTGGAAATGTTAGGAAATTAAGAGACATTAATGAAAAGTGATAAAAAGTAAGGAGTAAATGATACCAAGAAAATCTCCTAGGTCAAGAGAGCCAACATTCATTCTTTTGAAAATGTTTATAGCCCCTGTAAAAAGAAGTTAGACAAAATTGTTCATATGTGATAATTTACAAAATCTACATATATTTTATCATATGATAAAAATATGAAATGGAGATTGTATTAAAGTGAAGATGTTGGTTTATACCATATGAGATGATGGTGAAGGATATTACAGTGCCAATAGCACCAAATAGCACAATGGTCATGAAATTGCGGAAAAACTGTTTCTTCTTTACCTGGAACCTGTTGATTTTTTATTGCAAAGAAAATAGAAACATTCAAAGCAAACAGATCATAATTCATAATCATATATAACTTTTGAAAAGAGTAAAACACACCCTGCATTGAAGATGATCGGTGGAAGAAGGTAAATGAAGAAAAGGTCTTCACTAAAGACAAACAGATGTGAATTTGTTCCTCCAGTACTTAACAAAATAATAGCACCAGTGCATAGACCCTGTCATTGTCATCCACGAAAAAGTAACTATTAAATTCAAATTTCTTTTTCTCCTTTGATCACCAAAAAAATTGATCAGAATTCACAACTCCTGTGATTAAATCTATAAAGATTTCATCAAATTCCAGAAAAATAAACGTATTGTTTCGATTTTAATGATTAGCATAAATATACTTACGATGAATAGGGCGGTGATAGATTCATTCATCCACCGGCTCTCCTCCAAAAGATGGCCAATCACGATACAAGCACAAAGAAGAGCAACAAACAGATTCATATTAACAATGGAAGCGTACTCTGAGGTGCTAAGTGTAGTAGTATTCATCTTTCCAACCAATGATCCTAAATCAGCCCCCATTGTAGCCAATTGATCAGGCCCTTCCATCAAACTAACGACCAATATCAGAAGCCCTTCACCTGTCAAAACAATTCGTAAATTAGAAATTCACAATATCACGTCGATAAATAAACACATGAAAACCTCAATGGGGGTCGCCACCTCCAATTATTCATACAATCCCACTTCTGTATTATATAAAAAACGGATACATACGGATTTTAGCGTTAAACCAAAAAACGAATACATACTGACGCAGACGCACACACAGAGCCATGTATAGAGTTGAAATTACCAAAACGATAGCATAGATCGACGAATTTGAACAACGTAACAGAGAGATGATTCGGCCTGGATTTCAACACTTCAAAAAAATGAAAACGAATTCTGAACGATCGGCGACAATATTAGGTTTCACTCTCCAGAGAAAAAAGGAGAATGCTGGAAGGCCACGAACAAGAAGTGGAGGTATTCATATATGGAGGGAGAGAGAGAAGAGAGGGGCAAGTTTAAATATTGCTCAAAATTTTCAGGACCCTGAGCTATCCAACACGTACAAATTGAGTCCTTACAACTTAATTATAGTCAATGTTTTTCCTAAAGTATCAACTATGCGACGATCAGTCCCTTATATAACTTCTACAAGTTTTGTCGTTTGAATTTTATGCGAGCGATAAATTACTCTATTAGTAACATTATTAACATAAGAAAAATATATGATAATAAACTGAAAAATCATGAAGATGAATTAGAAACAGTTTTTAATTCTAAGATATCCTAATAATTATAATATGTGTTTGACATGTTACAGATAAGTGATAAGTTAACTTATTTTTTGATCTTTTTTAAGTTGAAATGTTTAGCAATTAAAATAACTAAAATCTAGTTAAACTAACTTTTCATAAGTTTTTTTAAAAAAATTATAATTATATCCATAATTAATTATAAAAAAAATATAGTATATTAAATGTGTTTTTATGTCATGTTATATATTTCTATTAGTTTCTCAGCATTTTTTTCAAACATTATTTTTTATTAAGTGGTTTTTCAGCTATCAATTAGTACGTCAACTGACTCTTTAGAGTAAGATTATAATTATAAGCTTTTTACTTTGTCATTTTCTTAAAAAAAATGTTAATATTTTATTATGTTTTGTAAAATTTACTATATTTAAATGTCACACATAATTTTGAAAACTATGTTACACTAAACAACAATAATAATCTTCAATAAGGATGTAAGAGAGAACAACTATTAACCCTACTTCATTTGTAATGATGTACGCAATTTTAAATAATGAACCTTTTAAAAAGATTGACTTTTGAAAGTTTCTTTAAGGGAAAGAATATAGAAGACTTTGAATGTTTGGGTTGGAAAGGTGATAATTGGTTGGAGTGGGGATGGGTCTCAAATGTATGAGTCGTGAAAAGAAAGGGGCTGAAAATAGAGAAAACAAAAGTTGGAGGACCCACAAGCAAATAATAATGTTCAAACCAGGATACACGCACTCATTTCCTTTTCGTTATGCTTCCATGCTGACCACTCATTACTGTCATACTTTCGCTCTCACTCGCTCACTTTTAAGGCACCATTTTTGCCCTTCCCCACGCCTCTTTTACTAAGTCCATACCAACTGCTTTAAAAATGACCTTGTTACCCTCGGATCTTTTTTTTGCACTGACTAAACAATAAAAACATCACTGTGTTTTTATAATCTTTTTAATATTTTTTGAAAGTTTATTAATTTTGCTGGTAATTTTTTTGTAACTGGTATGGTCTGTTGGTATTCTTTAGATTTTTTTTACACTGAAAAAACAGATAAAAACATCACTGTGTTTTTATAATCTTTTCAATATGTTTGAAAGTTTATTAATTTTGCCGGCAATTTTTTTTGGAACTGGTCGGTTAGTATTCTTTATTTTGTTTTTAGTTATAAACATTTACACCTTGTCTTCCAATTCAACTTAAAAAGGAAAAAAAAAATGATAGAAATGTGAAAAAAAAAAATCTTTCAATTTAAAATGATAGAGAGAAAAAAAAAAAAAAAAAAACAAAATGTTAAAATTTTCTTTTAATTCTCTTCAATTCAGGGACACGAAATACAAATTTATTTTTCTTTTATTTCTTTTCTTTTCTCTCCTTAGTTTCTATCACCTTCTTTTCTTTTATTTGCTAAAACACAAAAATTAGGCGTTATTTGTTAATTAAAAATTGATATTGATCCACCATTATACGGGATTTTCGAAAAAAAATCTTGCAAACTCATATGTTATGTTCTCAGAGTTCTTTTTGAAGAAAAGAGATACAAATAAAGAAGAGAAAATGAATGTTTTTAAGTTTTTTAAGGATGGAAGGGAAAGAAATAGGTGTTCTTGAGTTTTTTCTTAAACAGGGAAAGAAAAGAAAAATAAAGGAAGTATCTTCTCAAGTTTTATTTGTAACATCCCTAACTTTTCGGCCATTTTAAAAATATTTATTTATGCTTATTTAAAACAGAGTTTATTTATAAATGCGAAATTTGTCCCATAAAAGTATTTCCAGAGAAATATTTTCCATTGATTATTAAAAATTATGAGATGTCATAACTAATACAAGAAGCATAAACATAAATAGACATTACAGTATCTTAGACTAACAGTCTATATATCCTTCAATCTTTCATCATTCATGTACCTTTGTACCACTACATGTGATACAAGGAAACTGAGCGGGTCAGGTTGGAAAACTTGGTAAACACATAGGGTTTCCAACCCACATTATTATTATTATTATTATTATTATGTTGTTTTAAGTGTGTGTGTGTGTATGTATATATATATATATATATATATATATACACACCACATCAAATAGATTAATCCCCATTACACATTCCCGTTATTCTCACTCTTCGGTCCTAAATGATAATCTCAAGAGACATATCCTAGAGGATCTTTATAACGAGTAGACAACATTGCATCGGGGATTCCTTAGCAATACATGTCAGTAAGACAATCATGAGGGGGATAGAGTACTCGAATGAACATACAATTCATACTCACGGATAGTATAATTTATTAACACCTACAGGTTGCGAGCTTGCTAGTATTCCATTGAACTATTTAGAAGAGTCTGAGATTGTCATCAATACTCTGCTAGATGGCCGCTCTTAGTTGGGTATGGTCTCTGTCACACCCCCAAACCGAGACGGTGGAAACGTTCAAGGGCGGAGGACGTCATGTACAATATCATCACAATTGAATAATAGTAATCAAAGCAACAACAACCATTGTAATGATAATATAATGGTTACATTGTATTTGAAACCTAGCTTGAATGACTCTGAATGTATATAGTAAAAATTAAGACTATAAGCTATTATGCTCCGTCTTCTTGAAAACCTGTGCAAATACATGCCTACTGGTTTCCTGAGAATACAAGTAATTTTGAAAGTGTATCAACATTTAAGTTGGTGAGTTCATAAGTATTTTGTTTTAGAAAATAAGTTCTTTGTTCCTTGAAAATGTTCGTATATTCCTCCAGAAAATCATATATTTTCTTAGTAAAATGGAATGTAATCTTAGTCCCTTCGGACCAAAATGTATAAATGTTATCGTATTCTTGAGTAGTAATATTACGTAGATTTTAAATTTGTATAAAAACCCTTTGGATGCATGATTTCAGAAATGAAAGTTGTTTTATACTTGAAAACTGTGCAATGTAGTTTTATGATGATACAACCCTTAAGTATGCAAGCTCTTGGGTGAAAGTTACTCCATATATGTGAGTGTCTGCATCATAAAATAGTGTACTCCTAGAAAGACCTATAATTTCCTTCTATAATCCCCCAGTGTATATAAGTTATATAAAAATCAAGATCGAATAAACCGTCGAATATAATGGGTCTGCCCTAAGCCCACAACCAAACAATGAACAGGATCTAAGGCATACTCAACCATTTCCAAGTCGATCGTGTCTAAATTTTATATAACCCTGCCGTATACCCGTAGCAGTTATGTATGGAATCTAACCATTCTAGACGAAATGTAGTCTTAACTACCCTAAGACCGATAAGAGTGAGTGTTTGTTCTTGGAAATAGTGTACTGCAGTAGTGCATAATTAGAACTTCTTTCTTTGTAAATGTAATGTATGTTCAAGAAAAATCCAATATTTTCCTTATAGAATGAGTCGTAGTCTTAAAGCTCAAAGAACGAATTGTACAAGTATCTTCCATACTTATGATAGTAAGTGCAGTTTTAAATAAATAAAACCCTTATGAATGTAGGAATTCTCGTAAACTATATGTGTCGTTTCCCTATGTAAGTTATTATAACCGTGCAATTGACATAGTAAGCATGTTTCGACGTTCTTCAGGCGTCGGACTGTTTTGACATTTGTCACCCCAGACCTGTCGGTCTAACTATTGCAAGCAGCTTAGGGTGCAGGATTATCAGTCCCAATATAGATCTAGACACACGCTCTCCCTACAAGAGATTATGGTTATAATACAGTACTTTAAACAGTATCTAAGAGTACATTGAAGTAGTGCCTCACAAATTTGATTCAACGAGTTTACGTGTAGAGTAAGTGAAAACCCTTTTTGAAATGTAAGAATCCCCGTAAACTATATGTGTCGCTGTTTCCCTATGTGAAATATTATAACCATGTAGTTAACATAGTAAGCCTATTTCGACGTTCTTCAGGCGTCGGACTATTTTGACATTTGTCACCCCAGACCTACCGGTCTAACTGTTGCAAGCAGCTCATGGTGCGAGATTGTCAGTCTCAATATAGATCTATACACAAGTATCATGCTCTCCCTACAAGAGATTACGGTTATAATACATGAATTTAAACAGTACTTTAAGAGTATATTGAAGTGGTCTCACAAATTTGATTCAACGAGTTTACGTGTAGAGTGAGTTATGTTCGTAGTGTTGATGTACCATAAACTATACCTATTATAGTTTATCATAGGTGTACTTTCCTTAGTATGTTCGTAGTATTAATGTACCATAAACTATACCTATTATACTTTATCATATATGTACTTTCCTTAGTATGTTTGTAGTGATAATGTACCATAAACTATACCTATTATAGTTTATCATTGTGTACTTTCCTTAGTATGTTCGTAGTGATAATGTACTATAAACTATACCTAATATGATTTATCATATGTGTTTGTGATGATGAAGGACCCTTATATAAATGCCTATTTCTATTTCATGAAAGCAATATAACATGGAATATAATCAACACTTTAGCTATTTATTGCTATACACTATGCTCAACATGTTACAAAGTGTTAATGAACTTATAAACTATTTAACTAGTTTTAACTTTTCTGTCACTGTTTTTAGAAAATTTATAGAAAAATCATTGTAAGTCGAAAACTGAATCCGTAGTTTCTTCATAATTTTTATTATGATTTTTAGTGGTCTCTAACTAGTGTTGAAATGTCTATATTCACAGACTGGTCTAAAATCATTTCTGAAATGATAGGCATTTTTGTAAAAAATTTCATAAATTGTAGGAAAATTGTATGAACGTGTCCAAGTAGTCCTTAGAAAGGTATAAACCTGAACTAAATGCATATTCAATAGTTTTGCAAAATATTAAGTTTAAGATGGTCAAAACAGTTCGTGAATGGACCATAACTTTTCTGACGAAAGTTGTTGTTTGAGTTAAAAGATGTTTTGGTGTTGTAACTTGTATTCCCCCCCCCCCCCTTCAAAACTTGAAGAAAACATGAAAATGTAGGGGTATGAACTCACCTTCTGTGATTTCTTGAAGAATGGAAGGTTTAAGATGAAGAGTTTCAAGTCAAGAACACTTGAAAGATGCTTGGAGATTTGAAGATCCTCAGAACAAATATGTGAATATTTGTGTAACTAACCACAATTTGTATGAAGATCGTGTAGAAGTTTAGAGAATACACTTACTAATACAAAGGAGGAAAGTTCAACAGCTTCTTGGAGAAGTTGTGACTGAGAGAGAGAGAGAGAGAGAGAGAGAGAGAGAAAGAGAGAGAAGCTTGATTTTGGTGATAACAAATGAAATCTTAGAGAAGTGAAACAAATCTCTTGGATTTGTCCAAAAAGGTTGATTGGATGGAAAGAGTGTTGTAGAATCTAAATGAATTGACTAGTTACATATTAATAGTGACATAAAGTTGTCATAAAGTTGATATGAGAAAAGTCAAAGAGGTATTTTATGTACTCTTGATATTATCCTAAGCAAAATATGATTTATATGAGTTTAGAGGGCTTAAAATGTCAAAATTATGTATTTGGTGAAAATCTCACGTCAAAAACGGGCTTAAAATGCAAAAGTGGTCAAAAATTGGACAAGAGAAGCAAGAGGGTTTGTTGCTGAGAGGGTTTGCAACGAGAAGGTTCGCTGAGAGGCTTCGCATTCGAGAGGCCTCGCATTCGAAAGGACTCGCATCAGGAGAGTTCGCATTAGGAGGGTTCGCATCCTGAGAGGGTTCGCTGCGAGAGGGTTCGCATCCTGAGAGGGTTCGCTGCGAGAGGGTTTGTAACGCCCATAGATCCGGGCTAGTCAATTTAGAGACGATAAGCGTCAAAAATGACTTTTTGATAAAAAGATTATTTAGAATGAATAATCTTAACTAAGTTGTAGTATATGTTACAAGGATTCCGTACATATAAAGAACGCCGAAATCCGAGTTATAACGAAGAAGTTATGACATGTCGAAGTTTCGCGACAGAACCGGCACGACACAGCGCGACGTAAAAAGTGAATTTACGTTAGAGCGATATTTAGCCTTAGCAATCTAAATGAAAGTCGTAGAATACGTTAAACCATGAGCGTACATAAAAAGAACGCCCAAATCTGACTTCGTATGAGGAAGTTCTGACTTTTCGAAGTTTCGACTTAGCGGTATGCAGCCCGAATACTCGATTTGAGACCGAGCGGTTTTTAGCCAAAACAATCTAAATGAGAATTGAAGATCTCATTAATTGTAGTAAAACGATAAAAAGATAGGCGAAAACGGACATCGGATGAAGAAGTTATGATTTTATAACGAAGTTTTCCCGTCCCGGCCTACTAAAAATAAATAATAAAAATAAAGTCAAAATTAGCCAACGGAGTCTAAACGAAAGTTGTAGATCGTAGTCTCACCTACGCGTGGATATAAAGAACGTCAAAAACGGAGTATGAATTTTTGAAGTTTATTAAATATTTTCGAAATTAAATTTAAATATAAATTTTCGATATTATCCAAGGGGGGAGTCACCGGGCTTATCCAGGTTACGCCCTGCGTAACCTAAGAGTACGCCCCGCGTAAATCGCAGATCCAGACCCTATAAAAGGGAGTCGAGTGCAACCGATTCATTTGTTCATTTCTTCCCTTTTTCTTGCGTTTTTGCATCGTTTTTCGTGCAAGAATTATCCCGAAGCCCCGGTATCATTCTCGAGCCCCGAAGCAAGTCCCGAGGCCCCGAAGATCCCGAGAAGTGCGATTCCCAAGCCGAAGCTCTGCCCGCGAGAAGTTCGATTTTTGTAGAGATCTTCCAGATCTGCTGAGGATTACTACTTCTAAAGCCGTAGTGTTGTCCGATCATCTTCTAATCAAGCGAGTGTGTGGTCACTTTCTCTAACACATAAATATTAAGTATTTGCTATGAAATACGTGCTACGTGTATAATATTTTGTTGTTTATTTGAGATGATTGTGGAACGGGTGAATTATATAAGTCTTAATGAGTTAAACTATATACGTATTTTGTATCTAAAGATATGTTGGGTAGAACATGAGTAGATGAGGTTGTTGGTAGGTGATAAAATATGGGTTGGACCATGAGATAAAAGAATAAAGAGATAAACTTGTTTTAGATCTGGATGTATGGATCAAATCAAAAGGTTAGTTTTAGATCCGAGAGTATGGATCAGATCAAGAGATTAGTTTTAGATCCGAGAGTAGGGATCAGATCAAGAGGTTAGTTTTAGATCCGGGAGTACGGATTATTTATTTTTGAATTACGTGTTCATTCGATAAGGTATCATGTGTATAGTCCCTTTTAGGAACGTTATTTTAATACAAGAATTGATTAAAGTATGAAATATACATATGTATGTGAAGTATTTGTTATTTTCTGAAATACGTGTTAGATATATTTAATGATATACAACGTACGAATCAGATATGGTTCAATATGTGTTAAGATGTATATATATGATATTATTACTTAAAACCTTGTGTTAAGTATACACTAGTTAATCTTTTTCCTAAACGGAGATAATATCGGGAATTGATTATAAGTATTGTAGGTTTGCCTAGTGATGGGTTAAGACCTAAATGGGATGTTTAGTTCAATTAAGTTTGGACATTGGGTAGTCTCTTATTAAGAGTACGTGTGTTGCGAGATTGATGATCAGTGGAGTACGTCCTACGTACAGAAGTACATTTTATGTACGAAGTCTTTTTCAAAGCTCTGTGTCTTGGGTGCTGCTTGTGCCAGGGTACTATTATGTTCTCGGGTACGATTCTTTTGCATACCAAAGTACTATAATGTGCCAGAAGTATTATCATGTACAAAGTCTTTTTGACAATTTTGTGTGTCGGTTACGGGAGCGTATGGGAGTACTCTAGTAGTATTTCCCAATACTTTTATTTTGAGAGAGCTTTGGAGTCAGCGTTTCTTTTATGAAGTGATCGACCGAGCTTCATATGTCAGCGTTTTCTTTCACGAAGTAATTAAGGGAACTTCGTAGACTGCCTAATAAAGTGTGTCGGTTATAGACCACTGCTAGGTATGTTTGGTGTTATATTGCTGGATAGGGTGCGTCTGGGGGTTAAATACCTCATGTATTCAGGCCACTGCTAGGCAAAGTTCGATGTTGGGATAGGTAAAGTCTGGGGGTATAATACCTCATGATAGTCAGACCACGCCTAGGTATTGTTATCTAGATAACTACCCCTAACTTAAAATGTCTTGTGGTTCTTTGTTTTACGAACGAAGGTTCGTGGTGAAACTCATTCTATTCCCCTCATTTGATGTCTTTATTGATCCTCGTTTGCTGCTAGGGAATTTCCAAAGCAGCTTCGTCAGTTTGTTGTTCATACCGATTCCTTAGGCTAGATCTCGTAAGATCATAGTATAGGGTCAGTATGTGGGGATCGACGGGATGGGATATATTGTTTTAGAAATATAATTTATATGTGTTTATAATATTAGTGATTTTACAGGATCGAGATATACTTTATTATCACGTTGTTTGAACTAAGAGCTTTCATACTCTGTGTTCCTTAGGTGATTGGGTTCACCAGGGATATTCGAACTAAGTATTAATTAGATATTTGAATTTAGTGTTCATCAGAGATAATTGAACTAAGTGTTCATTAAGTGTTTGTGAACTAGGTGTTCATTGGGTAATATTGGAACTAAGTGTTCATTAGGTGTTCTTGAACTAGGTGTTCATTAATTATTGTGAATTGCGTATTCACTAGAGGTAATCTAAGAACCTTGGCAGCACTAGACATTGTGTCAGTTCCTTAGGGAAATCCTTAGGAATGAATGGGAGAAGGGTAATTGGTTCTTAGGATAAATCTTTAAGAAATAAATGGAGATAATGGGGGTGGGTATTTGAATTGATTGTTTGATAATTAAATATAATAATTATATTATTGTGGGTTGAAAACCCTATATGCTCACCAGGCTCCCAAGCCTGACCCACTCAGTTTTCTTTGTATCACAGGTATCGATACGAAGATATATTTCACAGAGAGATTAAAGGAGATGTAAAATCTTTAGTGTAAATAATGTAAGTTCTGTTTATGCTTATGTGTCTGTATCGGAACATGACATCCCGAGATTTTGTTATATAATGAAAATACATTTCTCTAAAAAAATGCTTTGATAAATCTTTATCATATTTTGGGAACAAATTCTGCAATTGTTTTCTTTAAAAGATTACTCTGATTTTAAAAACCAAGCATAAACAAATCGGTCTTTTCTGGCAGAGAAATTGGGGATGTCACAGGGTTCGCAGCTAAGAGGATCCGCATCAGGAGGTTCGCATCCAACAGGTTCTCATCCGAGAAGGTTCGCATCCATTGTGCTGTTTTTCATATTATCCTCCCGTTTCAAGTGATTTTCAACTAATTGGAGGGTTAGGATGGCGTGGATGTTTATGAAAAAGTTGAGAGAGATTTGGGAGAGAGAGAGAGAGAGGGAGTGTGTGGGAGAGATCGAGAGAGAGTTTGTCAGTAGCCTTTGTTAGTGTTTAGCCCCGTAGTGCGAGGTTTGTAGACCCCACTATGCCTCGTTATGAGTGTTATATTCCCCCGAAGGGTACGTAATAGTGCTTTATAGAGTCGTGACATCACTAACCCTACTTAGGGTTTAGAATTTCTGAACATATGAAACTTCTGAGTGATTCTTTGTATTAAGATGGAGAGTTGTACACTAGTAAACATAGAGTAAGTGCTATCATACAAGTACTAGTTGAGTTGACCGGTTTGACTCGTTGACTTAGTTTGACTTTGACTTGATCAGAAATTGACGGTTGTCACAGTCTCTCACCATTATTTTCTCTGGTATGGTCTCTCACCACTTTTCTATCTTTGGCTTTGTCTCTCACAGTTATACTATCTCTTTTTTCTCTCTACCCTTTTTACTCGATACAATATAAGTAGAATATATATATATATATATATATATATATATATATATATATATATATATATATATATATATATATTGATGTGTATATAAATGCACTAGTTTTAGTCCTACTTTTAAGATATAATCTAGACACACAAAGGCAGTGGATCTGCCAATTTGTGATATAGTTGAATAAGCAGGGTATCGAACACAGGGAACGGTAATTAAACTAATAACTAGAATTAACTAAAACAAGTAATAGAAGTAAATGTTTTCTCTAGTTTTGCAAGACTAGAAACTTACACAACTAACTAATATGCTAATTAAATAACTAATAGCTAAAGCAAGTAAAGACCAACTAAATTCAATGATAATAAGGCTTCTGTTTATGTTCAATTCATTTACTCCTATGGTTGATGTTATGGCAAGTGCAATTGGTTAATTGTTATTGGCTATCGATTAAAGTGATTAGGTTCACATTCGCTATTACAAATCCTTAGAAAACAAATTAATTTAAGCAATGATCAAGTGATTAAACTAATGAATTTCCTAGTTAGTTTGTTCGGGTTAAATAAGACTTGTAATTAGCTAATCAAATTACTAATTCAATTAACTTCTTGTTGATGGTTTATCACACAAGCTCACGCATTAATTTACCCATTTTCTAGTTAATCCTAGTTTCATATTCGCTATTCCTAGGCACATAACAATGTTTTCACACAAATCATATGGGATAAGCAATTAAGAAATGTTCATGCAGCTTAATTACTTGCTAATTAACATAAAATAGTTGTGGTTAATGAATAAGGTTCTTTAACAAGCTTAATAAAACATAATTCACCAATAAACAATTAATCCAACCATAAATCAATCCATAGTTGTAAATTTATCTACCCTAAACAAAAGATGAAAAGTTTTACTCATAATCACAGCAGATAGTAACTCACAAACAATGTCTAACAACTCAAACATGGTTCAAATAAAAGATAAAGTAAAGAGTATACTAAATTTGACTTTAATATCCTTAAAATTGAAGTATAGGGTTGTCTTCATGAACTCCAAAGCTCCAGCAGCACCTTAATAACAAAGTAATCCCAAGGAGTTCTAGAGAGAGGTTTTAATTCGGCAATTTGGCTTCTATTTATAGTCTTCAGAAAACTTGATGGGTTTTGGTCATAAGACATCCTATGTGCTCATACAAACCCTAATGCTTGGATCTAGGTTTCTCTATTATACATGCTTTGAATCCAAGACTATAAACCCTAATTCTAGCATATGGAAATCAGAATTCATATGTAAATAGGTTTAAGAACATACCTTGATTGTTATATAGCAATAACAATCTAATTCCTCCTTGAATTGACCTTGGAAAGCTGAGAGTCACAAGTGTCACTCCTTTAATGGCTTACAAACACCATAAGCAAGTGGAGAAGGTATATAGAAAGAGGAGAGAGGTTAGAATTCGTCTCTAAGACTTCTTGGGAAGGGATACACGAATTCATGAGCCAAGGGGTGTTTATATAGGTGTAGAGATAGGGTTTCAGTCATTATCCTTATCTAGTTGCTTATCCACAAAGCAACCCATAAGATAATCCTTGAATCCTTATCATACTCGAATTCTAAGGCTCTATATCCTTAAATTCGTCCAACCCAATAATAAGATAACTCCTACCTTATTTTGTAACTATCACATAATCACAATTCAGCCCCTCTAGTTTAATTAATTACATTTGATCACAAAACTAATTCTTAATTAATTATTGACCAATATTAATTAAACAAATATGATTTCTCCTTTAATATATTATTCTTATAACATATTAATAAATCATATTATCCTCTATCTATATATATTTCTCCAATCAAGTTGCTTTGGTGAAGGCAACCCAAAAGGACCATGCACCATCGGGTCAAGTACATACCAAAATAGTTATGGACTTAGACACTAATCCAACAGTCTCCCACTTGGATAAGTCTAATAACTATTCTGCGTATGACTTCGGATCCCGATCTGCAATCGTAGCTTTCCAAAGCCGCTGTCAACTCTGATCATATCAAATACGCGTGTCCTTAGATAAGGGATCATATATTCCTCCATTCTAGATATCATATGAGATATGATTTCAAATCATTCTCTTTGTACTATATCTTGATTCCCGATTTATGACGACTGACTAATTGGACAAATCAAATTAGCCCTAGCCCGGCCGAGCATTTACGTTTGTCATCACTAAACCATCGAGGGGCCCTAAGATATCGCTTTTATTCTACTTTGGATAAAAGGAATGGATAAACTTTGATACAATGCTTGCTTGCACTCACTAACCAAATCACACACAACAATATGTTTTATAACACCAAGTTACTAGTGTGTTTACATATTATGAATGTGCAACCGATTCGCAAGATACAACTCACACATCTCGGTTTCAAGAATATAAGATGTTATCGTCTCACCAATCACTCGTGATACAATTCATGGAGTGATCCAAGTGAGCGTGGGTTTAATCCAATGCTCAAATCATATTCATAAGCACTCATGAACGTTGCAGCAAACATTTGCTTATGTCTAATACTCTTTTAGACAATCCACACACCAATTCACGACAGTCTTCATTCATATCTACTTCCAACATATGAACGACTGTGGCCCGTTTGAATAATTCGATTATTCTTAATAAACTCAATTATTCTGAAAGTCAAAACATGCAAATGTGAAACACAAGAACAATACTAATCCCACATGGCCTCAAACCTTTGAGTATAAATAAAATGCCTTTTATTTATCACCATATTGATTACTCATTATTTGTCGTTTCGGGTAATCAACTTCTTACTTGAATTACAACACTTGTCCCATGCTCCTAGCATGCACACAATGTTTACCTATGGTTCTTACTTTGTGAAATAGATCATATTGAACACATTTCCAATCATTCTCATTTCTCAACTCCAAATCCTTTTTCCATAAGTTAAAGAATATAAAATTCTTGCTACTTATAGAATATGCTAGATTCTAACATTCTATGCAACTTATCCTTTCGTAATGTCACTGCACCAAAGTCACAAAGACTATTGCCAATGATATTACAAGGTCCTCTATCGGAGATTGTTACAAGACAATTCCATAGACGTGATGTCTCTCACTCAAAGTATATTCTTTGAACATCCTTTTGCATAGAAGTTTCTAATCTAGTCATAGATTTCTCAATATTCAATTCCCAATATGGACACACTTCCATATGTTCCATATGACAACTCATTCTTAATAGAATCTTATCTATTCGTAATGATATCGATACAGTCCATCCAATATGGAAACATTTCCATATTTTCCAATACTATACTTCCAACTACTCACAAGCGACCAGTCCTCATCGAACTTTGGGTTGTCCTTTGATAGTTGTTTAATTGTTTTAGTCAAAACCAATTCTAGTCCCTTTTCCCTCTAAATGCGCTCGACATTTGGAAAATTTTAGAATGGTCCAACATTAAAGCATTTGCAATCGATCCTATACCCGAAGCGTATGGGACACGACGCATAATGTTTTATTTGCTATGTTCTCAAAATTCATATTGTGAAGAGGGATGCCGTAATCATAATCGAAATTTTAAGAACACACTATGTACCTTTGACTAAATTTTATTATTATTCCACAACCTAAGCCTTTAGATTTGAAATGAAGCATAATATTCTCTCCCTTAATTATAGCAAAACAATTCTTCAACTATTGCGACTTTGCAAAGTATGACTCTTGTTTTCTATAATTAATATTGCTAATCTTGCAATACTTTCCTTAATAATCATACAATCATAACATTTATGCTCCCACTATCATGATGATTATTATAAAACATAACACTTATGCTCCCACTAGCTTCGACATATATTCATAAACATCTTAACTTTCAGAAAACAATACTTATTGAATTTCTTAAGTTCATGTTTCTAATACTTAGTGCTTTGATAATCCTTTATCAATGCTTCTTGAACTTATACACATTTGCCTTCGATAGTTCATATGTGTGTCTAAACAATTAAAACTGATTGCCAAACCTCACAATTCAAATTATGGAAAGGGATACCGTAACCATAATCGAATTCGAGAATGCAATTTTACAATCAATATCTTCTTAAAATCTCTCTTAGTGAAAGCATTTCTTCACAATCATTTTCATGAAGGAGGAAATCTTATGACACTTAGATTTGAGCGGTGTATGTGTTCTTATCCATGTGAATTTGTTAAAACTAAAGTTTACGACAAATTCAAACTCATATGGACCGAGCTTTCTTAATCTTGATTTCTTGCCTTATGGTAGCACAGCTGCCCACCATGTCTTCCAAGTAGTTAAGCAGCTCACCTTTTTCTTATCAATGTACCTTTCATTGATTAAGGTGCTTTGCCTTTTATGCGTTCAAAATGAGAACTCATAGAACTCTCATGCATAACTAACTCGATTGGATTGGCACAGAATCAAAATAATGTCATCACGATAGGTTGTAAACCTCAACTCGTGTGCTAGTGATGATCGATAAGGTTTATTTGATTTGTTCTTGAAACCTTTCAAGACCATTAAGACTCCCACTGACTCCTTGACATATACGATTCTCTTGTCAAAACATTTCTTGACAAACAAATATTCAAGAGTTAGTGTAGTTTTTATCAAAACTCCTCATAAATTGGTCCTAGTTGATCTTTGTCTTATCCAAGACATCACAACTTTCCACATTTAATGAAAGTTACAAACCTTCTTAATACCTTTCACTCAATGTCACAATCTTAACTTCAAGATTTGTTATTGGAACGAAGTATGATTGACTTATTGATTTAACCATTTCTTCAATTCTTAATTCCTCTTCTTAGACATACAATTGTACTAAGACTCACTTAGAGGATCAATTGAGATATGGTTCTTAATCATTAAGACCTATCATAAAACATAAAAGGTACTCTCCCTTCATCTTAGAATGGAGTAACTTTTATCTTTCTGCCTACTTGATTCTTCTTATTCGTTCTGCTATTGATTTAAACCCTTTAGTCAATTCATAATTACACCTAATCATGTAAGTATAATCATATTTACTAAACCTTTAGTAAATCATGATGAATATCTCGTTACTCTTATGGTGGACTTTTGATCACACAACTTTTTGTACTCGATCTCCTAGTCCTTCACTTTACACTTTGTCAATGAATTAGTCTAATTTCCAAATATGAAATTTCTCATTCATCGTGCAACCAAGTTGCGTGATTCCAAATTTCTGTCCAATTGAAACTTTGGGCGATGAGAAACTCTCCCTATTTGGTAAATCCTTAACTTTCCATAAATAACACAATAAGAACCAAATCCATTATTGCTAATAATAGAAACATTTTAACATCAATTTTTCATACACGCCATTGCAAGGATAAATAAATAAAATTTAAAATCAAAATTTATTTTATTGCGGAAAAATTTGTCCTTACAATGCAATTCATTGAAAAACTTATGCTGATACATCTTTCTTAGCAATCTAATTCTAACTCTAAGTAGTAGCTCAAGAATCTAATCTTCGAGAAACGCGATCGAAATCCATTCCTTCACGGTTAGATTCTGCTCACTTCTTCCCTTAAGCTCCCTTTCTTTTCTTCGATCCTACAAAACATCAATTGTAATCTTATTACATTATGTATTAAGAATCTAGAATAGAAGCTTAAAAGAGTTAGTAAATGGATTTTACCTATATTAGAGCCATACGTTTCGACTCTCCCATCTCTTAGATCTCTTAGGTAAATGGGGCAGCTTCGTCTCCAATGCCCCTTCTCTTGGCAATAAAAGCAAATCGACTCTTTTGGAACAGGACATGGAACTACTTCGGACATCGCCTTTCTCTTATGATCAAACTTTTCGATCATAACATGTATTTCGTTGCCATTGTCTATATCCATAGAGGTCTCGAAGGCAGATTCACCAATCAACTTTGCTTTTCTATTGCGCCAAATCATTGCAGATTCAGCAGCAACAAGCATATAGGTGAGATCTATAAGGGTCACGTCGTAGTTCATCATATAGTACTCTTTTACGAACTCACTATATGAGTTGGGAAGTGACTGAAGAACCCAATCAACAGCCATTTCCTCACAGACAACGGATCCCAACATTCTTAACCTATCAATGTGTGACTTCATCCCTAGGACGTGTGCACACATGAACTTTCCTTGTTTATGTTTAATTGCCAAAAGGCCTTGAGTGATATTGAACTTTTCAAGCCTTGAACTTGTGGGTTAGGGAGAATAATTGGAGGAGGTAGAGGAAGTGAGGCACCCGGGCGTAGTATAGTGTGGCGGTTGAGCCAAAGGGATAGAGTTCTCCTCCAAGGAGGAAGCACC